>NC_143036.1:83227366-83239866 GCF_057628025.1 Oncorhynchus mykiss | reverse complement strand
GCACGATGGTCGCTGTAAGCTCTCAGTCTAACCCCTCTTCAACATCTAGACAGTCAGAACAGCACGATGGTCGCTGTAAGACCCCAGTCTAAACCCTCTTCAACATCTAGACAGTCAGAACAGCACGATGGTCGCTGTAAGACCCCAGTCTAACCCCTCTTCAACATCTAGACAGTCAGAACAACACAATGGTCACTGTAAGACCCCAGTCTAAACCCTCTTCAACATCTAGACAGTCAGAACAGCACGATGGTCGCTGTAAGACCCCAGTCTAACCCCTCTTCAACATCTAGACAGTCAGAACAACACGATGGTCACTGTAAGCTCTCAGTCTAACCCCTCTTCAACATCTAGACAGTCAGAACAGCACGATGGTCGCTGTAAGACCCCAGTCTAACCCCTCTTCAACATCTAGACAGTCAGAACAGCACGATCGATGGTCGCTGTAAGACCCCAGTCTAACCCCTCTTCAACATCTAGACAGTCAGAACAGCACGATGGTCGCTGTAAGACCCCAGTCTAACCCCTCTTCAACATCTAGACAGTCAGAACAGCACGATGGTCGCTGTAAGACCCCAGTCTAACCCCTCTTCAACATCTAGACAGTCAGAACAGCACGATGGTCGCTGTAAGCTCTCAGTCTAACCCCTCTTCAAATTCTAGACAGTCAGAACAGCACGATGGTCGCTATAAGCTCTCAGTCTAACCCCTCTTCAACATCTAGACAGTCAGAACAGCACGATGGTCGCTGTAAGACCCCAGTCTAACCCCTCTTCAACATCTAGACAGTCAGAACAACACGATGGTCGCTGTAAGACCCCAGTCTAACCCCTCTTCAACATCTAGACAGTCAGAACAGCACGATGGTCGCTGTAAGACCCCAGTCTAAACCCTCTTCAACATCTAGACAGTCAGAACAGCACGATGGTCACTGTAAGACCCCAGTCTAACCCCTCTTCAACATCTAGACAGTCAGAACAGCACGATGGTCGCTGTAAGACCCCAGTCTAAACCCTCTTCAACATCTAGACATTCAGAACAGCACGATGGTCGCTGTAAGACCCCAGTCTAACCCCTCTTCAACATCTAGACAGTCAGAACAACACGATGGTCACTGTAAGACCCCAGTCTAAACCCTCTTCAACATCTAGACAGTCAGAACAGCACGATGGTCGCTGTAAGACCCCAGTCTAACCCCTCTTCAACATCTAGACAGTCAGAACAACACGATGGTCGCTGTAAGACCCCAGTCTAACCCCTCTTCAACATCTAGACAGTCAGAACAACACGATGGTCACTGTAAGCTCTCTAAAACAGTAGAGTGAGTTATAGCAGGGGGGTATCAGTACAGTGAGTTATAACAGGGAGGTAACAGTACAGTGAGTTATAGCAGAGGGGTAACATTACAGTGAGTTATATCAGAGGGGTAACATTACAGTGAGTTATAGCAGGGGGGTATCAGTACAGTGAGTTATACCAGGGGGGTAACAGTACAGGGAGTTATAGCAGGGGGGTTGCAGTACAGGGAGTTATAGCAGGGGGGTTGCAGTACAGTGAGTTATAGCAGGGGGTAACAGGACAGTGAGTTATAGCAGGGGGGTAACAATACAGTGAGTTATAGCAGGGGGTGTAACAGTACAGTGAGTTATACCAGGGGGGTAACAGTACAGTGAGTTATGCCAGGGGGTGTAACAGTACAGTGAGTTATTGCAGGGGTGTAACAGGACAGTGAGTTATACTGTACAACTAAACTAAGCCAATGTTATAGCCCTGACGGCTGGAGCTCAAACACACAATGTTTAAAGGGGTTGGAAGTCTAAAACCCACCGGCAGCACGTGGGACTGTCAGAGTTGTAATATCTACACCAAGGAGAACAGAGACTGACAGGTCACAAGCTGTCTAGTTGGTCTGAAGGTGGATGTTTAGATTAATGATGGTTAGAGTGGGTTGGAAGTCCAATAAGAACAGGTTAGTGACAATCTATTTAAAATCTGTAACTAACCGAGCGCTAAGCTAGTCTTTGTACTCTCCATAGATTAGCTTCATAGGCAGAGTAATAGGTGTTATAGTCTACTGTCACAAAGCAGGGAACCAGAGGGTCTGACCCCAGAGTTCTGAAGCACTGGCTAAATAGGAAGATTAATGAGATAATCAAGGTTAAATTACAATGCTGCTATGCTGGGTAGTTTTCCTGACATTGATGCCTCTAAAATGTAATTATTATGCAAATGTTAAAAATTAAAGAGAGGAGAATGTAAATGGAGAGAGAGAGAGAGAGAGAGAGAGAGAGAGAGAGAGAGAGAGAGAGAGAGAGAGAGAGAGAGAGAGAGAGAGAGAGAGAGAGAGAGAGAGAGAGAGAGTGCAAAAGGGAGAGAGTGAGAAAGAGAAAGGGAGAGAGAGAGAAAGAGAGAGAGAGAGAGAGGTTGCAAAAGGGAGAGAGAGAGAAAGAGAGAGAGAAAGAGAAAGGGAGAGAGAGAGAGAGAGTGCAAAAGGGAGAGAGAGAGAGAAAGAGAAAGGGAGAGAGAGAGAGAGAGAGAGAGAGAGAAAGAGAAAGGGAGAGAGAGAGAGAGAGATAGAGAAAGGGAGAGAGAGAGAGAGAGAGAGAGAAAGGGAGAGAGAGAGAGAGAGAGCAAGAGAGAGAGAAAGTCTAATAAATGTTTTTTCTTTTGACAATATTGTTCTCCTGCCTGCTGAGCACGTTAACTGTGCCAGCTCAGCAGAATTTCTCTATTACCTGTAATGATATGTGTCATTTAAAGTAAATAGGAGAAATTCTCCCTTACATGCACAGAATGTTATTTTGTATGCCTGGGTAGACATGATGTGGATATGAAGTGGACAGCTCTAGCCGGGACAGAGATGATATATCTAGAGGTCTATATAGACAGAGACCAATGGTAGGGATGGGACAGCTCTAGCCGGGACAGAGATGATATATCTAGAGGTCTATATAGACAGAGACCAATGGTAGGGATGGGACAGCTCTAGCCGGGACAGAGATGATATATCTAGAGGTCTATATAGACAGAGACCAACGGTAGGGATGGGACAGCTCTAGCCGGGACAGAGATGATATATCTAGAGGTCTATATAGACAGAGACTAATGGTAGGGAAGGGACAGCTCTAGCCGGGACAAAGATGATATATCTAGAGGTCTATATAGACAGAGACCAATGGTAGGGAAGGGACAGAGATGATATATCTAGAGGTCTATAGAGACCAATGGTAGAGATGTTAAAACACAGTCAGCTGTTTTCAGGACGATGCTGGGAACTGTCATACTGTCATATCGTATTACCACAGAAAACTTCTAAACTAACCGCTAATATAAAATCATTACAAGTCTCAACATTTAAATCAGACCAAAGGACAGATTTCCACCGAGTCTAATGTTCATTGGGTTTTCTGGCCCAACTATATTGTCTCTTCTTATTGGTGTCCTTCAGTAGTGGTTTCTGGCCCAACAATACTGTCTCTTCTTATTGGTGTCCTTCAGTAGTGGTTTCTGGCCCAACAATACTGTCTCTTCTTATTGGTGTCCTTCAGTAGTGGTTTCTGGCCCAACAATACTGTCTCTTCTTATTGGTGTCCTTTAGTAGTGGTTTCTGGCCCAACAATACTGTATCTTCTTTTTGGTGTCCTTCAGTAGTGGTTTCTGGCCCAACAATACTGTCTCTTCTTATTGGTGTCCTTCAGTAGTGGTTTCTGGCCCAACAATACTGTCTCTTCTTATTGGTGTCCTTCAGTAGTGGTTTCTGGCCCAACAATATTGTCTCTTCTTATTGGTGTCCTTCAGTAGTGGTTTCTGGCCCAACAATACTGTCTCTTCTTATTGGTGTCCTTCAGTAGTGGTTTCTTTGTAGCAATTCCACCATGAAGGCCTGATTCACACAGTCTCCTCTGAACAGTTGATGTTGAGATGTGTCTGTTACTGGAACTCTGTGAAGCATTTATTTGGGCTGCAATCTGAGATGCAGTTCACTCTAATGAACGTATCCTCTGCAGCAGAGGTAACTCTGGGTCTTCCTTTCCTGTGGCGGTCCTCATGAGAGCCAGTTAACTCTAATGAACTTATCCTCTGCAGCAGAGGTAACTCTGAGTCTTCCTTTCCTGTGGTGGTCCTCATGAGAGCCAGTTAACTCTAATGAACTTATCCTCTGCAGCAGAGGTAACTCTGAGTCTTCCTTTCCTGTGGTGGTCCTCATGAGAGCCAGTTAACTCTAATGAACTTATCCTCTGCAGCAGAGGTAACTCTGAGTCTTCCTTTCCTGTGGTGGTCCTCATGAGAGCCAGTTAACTCTAATGAACGTATCCTCTGCAGCAGAGGTAACTCTGGGTCTTCCTTTCCTGTGGCGGTCCTCATGAGAGACAGTTAACTCTAATGAACTTCTCCTCTGCAGCAGAGGTACCTCTGGGTCTTCCTTTCCTGTGGCGGTCCTCATGAGAGCCAGTTAACTCTAATGAACTTCTCCTCTGCAGCAGAGGTACCTCTGGGTCTTCCTTTCCTGTGGCGGTCCTCATGAGAGCCAGTTTCATCATAGTGCTTGATGTTTTTTTGCGACTGCACTTGAAGAAACTTTCAGATCTTGACATTTTCCGTATTGACTGACCTTCATGTCTTAAAGTAATGATGGACTGTCCTTCATGTCTTAAAGTAATGATGGACTGTCATTTCTCTTTGTTTATTTGAGCTGTTCTTGCCATAATGTGGACTTGGAATTTGACCAAACAGGACTATAGTGGCAAGAAAATGTATGTGACCCTTTTGGAAATGTGCAGTGTGCAATGTTCAGTGCAGCAAACTCTCTCCAGAAGTTCAGTGAGGATCTCTGAATGATCCAATGTTGACCTAAATGACTAATGATGATAAATACAATCCACCTGTGTGTAATCAAGTCTCCGTATAAATGCACCTGCACTGTGACAGTCTCAGAGGTCCGTTAAAAGCGCAGAGAGCATCATGAAGAACAAGGAACACACCAGGCAGGTCCGAGATACTGTTGTGAAGAAGTTTAAAGCCGGATTTGGATACAAAAAGATTTCCCAAGCTTTAAACATCCCAAGGAGCACTGTGCAAGCGATAATATTGAAATGGAAGGAGTATCAGACCACTGCAAATCTACCAAGACCTGGCCGTTCCTCTAAACTTTCAGCTCATACAAGGAGAAGACTGATCAGAGATGCAGCCAAGAGGCCCATGATCACTCTGGATGAACTGCAGAGATCTACAGCTGAGGTGGGAGACTCTGTCCATAGGACAACAATCAGTCGTATATTGCACAAATCTGGCCTTTATGGAAGAGTGGCAAGAAGAAAGCCATTTCTTAAAGATATCCATAAAAAGTGTCGTTTAAAGTTTGCCACAAGCCACCTGGGAGACACACCAAACATGTGGAAGAAGGTGCTCCAGTCAGATGAAACCAAAATTGAACTTTTTGGCAACAATGCAAAACGTTATGTTTGGCGTAAAAGCAACACAGCTCATCACCCTGAACACACAATCCCCACTGTCAAACATGGTGGTGGCAACATCATGGTTTGGGCCTGCTTTTCTTCAGCAGGGACAGGGAAGATGGTTAAAATTGATGGGAAGATGGATGGAGCCAAATACAGGACCATTCTGGAAGAAAACCTGATGGAGTCTGAAAAAGACCTGAGACTGGGACGGAGATTTGTCTTCCAACAAGACAATGATCCAAAACATAAAGCAAAATCTACAATGGAATGGTTCAAAAATAAACATATCCAGGTGTTAGAATGGCCAAGTCAAAGTCCAGACCTGAATCCAATCGAGAATCTGTGGAAAGAACTGAAAACTGCTGTTCACAAATGCTCTCCATCCAACCTCACTGAGCTTGAGCTGTTTTGCAAGGAGGAATGGGAAAAAATGTCAGTCTCTCGATGTGCAAAACTGATAGAGACATACCCCAAGCGACTTACAGCTGTAATCGCAGCAAAAGGTGGCGCTACAAAGTATTAACTTAAGGGGGCTGAATAATTTTGCACGCCCAATTTTTCAGTTTATGATTTGTTAAAAAAGTTTGAAATATCCAATAAATGTCGTTCCACTTCATGATTGTGTCCCACTTGTTGTTGATTCTTCACAAAAAAATACAGTTTTATATCTTTATGTTTGAAGCCTGAAATGTGGCAAAAGGTCGCAAAGTTCAAGGGGGCCGAATACTTTCGCAAGGCACCGTAAGTCACAACAATAGACAAACAGTCTGCTTAAACTAATAATACAAACAATTATACGTTTTTATGGCTTTATTTAATGACAGACCGTGTTCACAGTGCAGGGTGGAAAAAGTACAACACAACAGATTGGCTCAAACGCATTAATTAAGAAGGAAGAAAAATCCACAAATTAACTTTTAACAAGGCACACCTGTTAAAGAAACGTCTTCAGGATCGGTGTGTCCCCTGCGGGATGGTTGAGCTAACGTAGGCTAATGCGATTAGCATGAGGTTGAGCTAAAGTAGGCTAATGCGATTAGCATGAGGTTGAGCTAACGTAGGCTAATGCGATTAGCATGAGGTTGAGCTAACGTAGGCTAATGCGATTAGCATGAGGTTGAGCTAACGTAGGCTAATGCGATTAGCATGAGGTTGAGCTAAAGTAGGCTAATGCGATTAGCATGAGGTTGAGCTAACGTAGGCTAATGTGATTAGCATGAGGTTGAGCTAACGTAGGCTAATGTGATTAGCATGAGGTTGAGCTAACGTAGGCTAATGCGATTAGCATGAGGTTGTAATTACCAAGAATGTTTCCCAGGACATAGACATATTTGATATTGGCAGAAAGCTTACATTCTTGTTAATCTAACTGCACTGTCCAATGTACAGTAGCTATTACAGTGAAATAATACCATTGCTATTGTTTGAGGAGAGCGCACAATTTTGAACATGAAAAGTTATTAATAAACAAATTAGGCACATTTGGGCAGAAATGCAATGGTTCATTGGATCAGTCGAACAGTTTGCACATACACTGATGCCATCTAGTGGCCAATATCTAAATTGCACCTGGGCTGGAATAATACATTATGGCCTTTCTCTTATATTTCAAAGATGACGGTACAAAAAGAACGGTTTATTTTTTCTTTGTATGATCTTTTCCCAGATCTAATATGTTATATTATCCTACGTTCCTTTCACGTTTCCATAAACGTCAAAGTGTTTCCTTTCAAATGATACCAATAATATGCAACTCCTTGCTTCAGGGCCTGAGATACAGGCAGGTAGATTTGGGTTTGTCATTTTAGGTGGAAATTGAAAAAAAAAGGTGCCGATCCTTATTAACAATGAACCTTCATTCATCCAGTTTCCTGACTGTGTCCAGCTGATATTAGATTTACAAATGTAATTTATTATTATTATTATTATTATTATTATTATTATTATTATTATAATCACACAAATGAAAAGCTAGACAGTCAGGAAGCATTGAAAATTCAAGAAAACGTATGGCGAAGAAATATAGCTGATTTTCAATGCTCAATGCTAGGACACAGCTGTAGGACTCTGTAGAACCCTGGTAGTGTCTAGGACACAGCTGTAGGACTCTGTAGAACCCTGGTAGTGTCTAGGACACAGCTGTAGGACTCTGTAGTACCCTGGTAGTGTCTAGGACACAGCTGTAGGACTCTGTAGAACCCTGGTAGTGTCTAGGACACAGCTGTAGGACTCTGTAGTACCCTGGTAGTGTCTAGGACACAGCTGTAGGACTCTGTAGAACCCTGGTAGTGTCTAGGACACAGCTGTAGGACTCTGTAGAACCCTGGTAGTGTCTAGGACACAGCTGTAGGACTCTGTAGAACCCTGGTAGTGTCTAGGACACAGCTGTAGGACTCTGTAGAACCCTGGTAGTGTCTAGGACACAGCTGTAGGACTCTGTAGAACACTGGTAGTGTCTAGGACAGCTGTAGGACTCTGTTGAACACTGGTGGTGTCTAGGACACAGCTGTAGGACTCTGTAGAACACTGGTAGTGTCTAGGACACAGCTGTAGGACTCTGTAGAACCCTGGTAGTGTCTAGGACACAGCTGTAGGACTCTGTAGAACACTGGTAGTGTCTAGGACAGCTGTAGGACTCTGTTGAACACTGGTAGTGTCTAGGACACAGCTGTGGGACTCTGTAGAACACTGGTAGTGTCTAGGACACATCTGTGGGACTCTGTAGAACACTGGTAGTGTCTAGGACACAGCTGTAGGACTCTGTTGAACACTGGTAGTGTCTAGGACAGCTGTAGGACTCTGTAGAACACTGGTAGTGTCTAGGACAGCTATAGGACTCTGTTGAACACTGGTAGTGTCTAGGACAGCTGTAGGACTCTGTAGAACACTGGTAGTGTCTAGGACACATCTGTAGGACTCTGTTGAACACTGGTAGTGTCTAGGACAGCTGTAGGACTCTGTAGAACCCTCTATGTCTGTTCTATGTGTGAGACACAGCAGAACATTAGCAGTCTACTGTGTGGGGAGAGATTAGCCTTAGTGGAAACAAAAGGAGCACATTTATAGAAGGTGCTGAGCAGTTAAATCCATTGTGCTCCAGCGCCCGCTCTGTTAATAATAATCCTGGGTTCTGGATGGCAGCAGCCTCTGTTCACCGCACCATGTTGCCAACCTAAGTCTTAGACTTCCATAAGACTTGTTTAGGCAAATTACACTATTACTCTCTCTCTCTCCCTCTCCCTCTCCCTCTCCCTCTCTCTCTCTCTCTCTCTCTCTCTCTCTCTCTCTCTCTCTCTCTCTCTCTCTCTCTCTCTCTCTCTCTCTTTCTCTCTCTCTCGCTCTCTCTCTCGCTCTCTCTCTCGCTCTCTCTCTCTCTCGACTGATACACAGTCCTGTTCTCTCACGCAGGTTATATCCTAAACAGCCCAATTCCTTTTATAGTTCAGTATTTATGACCAGGGCCCACAGTGCTCCAGTAGTATACTATCAAGGGGATAGGGAACCATTTAGTGTAAAACAATTAAATACAAGATATAAACATATAAACCATTTAGATTAAAACAATTAAATACAATATATAAACTTATAAATCATTTATTATAAAACCCAATATTTTTTATTCTGTATATTTGTATTCGTCTTTTAAGTTATTATTGTGGAATCACTACAATGTTGTTGATCCCTCCTCAGTGTTCTACCATTACAGACATCTGTAGCTGTTTTAAAAAACCGCCAACGGCGTCATGGCAACATCCCTGAGTAGTTTCCTTCCTGTCCTGCAGCTCAGTTCAGATGGACGTCTGTATCTCTGATCTGTCTGAGTAATATATAATCCACAGCATAATTATTATCTCTGATCTGTCTGGGTAATATATAATCCACAGCATAATTATTATCTCTGATCTGTCTGGGGGGGGTTTAATATATAATCCACAGCATAATTATTATCTCTGATCTGTCTGGGGGGGTTTAATATATAATCCACAGCATAATTATTATCTCTGATCTGTCTGGGGGGGTTTAATATATAATCCACAGCATAATTATTATCTCTGATCTGTCTGGGTAATATATAATCCACAGCATAATTATTATCTCTGATCTGTCTGGGTAATATATAATCCACAGCATAATTATTATCTCTGATCTGTCTGGGGGGGTTTAATATATAATCCACAGCATAATTATTATCTCTGATCTGTCTGGGGGGGTTTAATATATAATCCACAGCATAATTATTATCTCTGATCTGTCTGGGGGGGTTTAATCTATAATCCACAGCATAATTATTATCTCTGATCTGTCTGGGGGGGGGTTTAATATATAATCCACAGCATAATTATTATCTCTGATCTGTCTGGGTAATATATAATCCACAGCATAATTATTATCTCTGATCTGTCTGGGTAATATATAATCCACAGCATAATTATTATCTCTGATCTGTCTGGGTAATATATAATCCACAGCATAATTATTATCTCTGATCTGTCTGGGGGGGTTTAATATATAATCCACAGCATAATTATTATCTCTGATCTGTCTGGGGGGGTTTAATATATAATCCACAGCATAATTATTATCTCTGATCTGTCTGGGGGGGTTTAATATATAATCCACAGCATAATTATTATCTTTGATCTGTCTGGGGGGGTTTAATATATAATCCACAGCATAATTATTATCTCTGATCTGTCTGGGGGGGTTTAATATATAATCCACAGCATAATTATTATCTCTGATCTGTCTGGGGGGGTTTAATATATAATCCACAGCATAATTATTATCTCTGATCTGTCTGGGTAATATATAATCCACAGCATAATTATTATCTCTGATCTGTCTGGGTAATATATAATCCACAGCATAATTATTATCTCTGATCTGTCTGGGGGGGTTTAATATATAATCCACAGCATAATTATTATCTCTGATCTGTCTGGGGGGGTTTAATATATAATCCACAGCATAATTATTATCTCTGATCTGTCTGGGGTGGTTTAATATATAATCCACAGCATAATTATTATCTCTGATCTGTCTGGGTAATATATAATCCACAGCATAATTATTATCTCTGATCTGTCTGGGGGGTTTAATATATAATCCACAGCATAATTATTATCTCTGATCTGTCTGGGTAATATATAATCCACAGCATAATTATTATCTCTGATCTGTCTGGGTAATATATAATCCACAGCATAATTATTATCTCTGATCTGTCTGGGTAATATATAATCCACAGCACAATTATTATCTCTGATCTGTCTGGGGTGGTTTAATATATAATCCACAGCACAATTATTATCTCTGATCTGTCTGGGTAATATATAATCCACAGCACAATTATTATCTCTGATCTGTCTGGGGTGGTTTAATATATAATCCACAGCATAATTATTATCTCTGATCTGTCTGGGTAATATATAATCCACAGCATAATTATTATCTCTGATCTGTCTGGGTAATATATAATCCATAGCATAATTATTATCTCTGATCTGTCTGGGTAATATATATTCCACAGCATAATTATTATCTCTGATCTGTCTGGGTAATATATAATCCACAGCACAATTATTATCTCTGATCTGTCTGGGGTAGTTTAATATATAATCCACAGCATAATTATTATCTCTGATCTGTCTGGGTAATATATAATCCACAGCACAATTATTATCTCTGATCTGTCTGGGTAATATATAATCCACAGCATAATTATTATCTCTGATCTGTCTGGGTAATATATAATCCACAGCATAATTATTATCTCTGATCTGTCTGGGTAATATATAATCCACAGCATAATTATTATCTCTGATCTGTCTGGGTAATATATAATCCACAGCATAATTATTATCTCTGATCTGTCTGGGGGGGCTTAATATATAATCCACAGCATATTTATTAACTTGACTATGCGTTAAAGAGATATTCAATGTCAGATTATTTTATTTATTTTTTAAATCTACCAATCACTTCCCTTCTTTACGAGGCTTTTGAAAAGCTCCCTGGACTTTGAAGTCGAATCTGTCCTTGAAATGAAATACTTGACCGAGGGACCTTACAGATGTTGAATGTATGAGGGACAGAGAAAGGGGGTAGTCATTCAAAAATCATGTCAATCACTATTATTTCACACAGAGTGAGTCCATGTAAATGAGTGATTTGTTAAGCCTCGTTTCACTCCTGAACTAATCTAGGCCTAAACAAAGGGGCTGAGTACTGATACTAAACACGGAGTGAACAAAACATTAGGAACACCATCTTTTTCCATTACATAGACTGACCAGGTGAATCCAGGTGAAAGCTAAGATCCCTTGTTGATGTCACTTGTTAAATCAACTTCAATCAGTGTAGATGAAGAGGAGGAGACGGGTTAAAGCAGGATTTTGAACCTGTTAGTAATCCCTTCGCGTGCCAATCCCTCTAGCGGGATCAATTTGACAACATCTAGTGAAATGGCAGAGCGCCAAATTCAAACTACAGAGATATCAATATTCAGAATTCACAAAAATATAAGTGTAATACATAAAAATAAAGCTTAACTTCTTGTTAATCCAGACGCCGTGTCAGATTTCAAAAAGGCTTTACGGCGAAAGCACACCGTTATCTGAGGACAGCGCCACGCACACAATCACATGAAAATAATTTTCAACCAGGCAGGTGGCGACACAAAAGTCAGAAATAACAACCTTACCTTTGAAGATCTGCTTCTTTATATCCCCCCAAAATGTCAATTTATTTGGCGCGTTTGATTCAGTAAAAACACCGGTTCCAACTCGCCCAACATGACTTCAAAGTATCTAATAAATTACCTGTAAACTTGGTCCAAACATTTCAAACAACGTTCCTAATCCAACCTAAGGTATCCTAAAACGTAAATAGTCTATAAAATTTAAGACTGTTTCCAATACCGGATAAAAACAAAGTGGAGCGCGTTCCATGTTCACGCACACCAAACAGTTGGTTTGACACTTAGAAAGAACAGCCCTACTTCTTCATTCCTCAAAAGAAAAACATCAACCAATTTCTAAA
>NC_143036.1:83197366-83222366 GCF_057628025.1 Oncorhynchus mykiss | reverse complement strand
ATACAGCAGGGAGCTGGTTATCAAGGGGCAAAGCATTGACACGTTTCTTTACATTGAGAGACGAGCTTAACGTTTTCTTTACAGACCATCTTTTTCACTTTGTCTGAGCGCTTGACGATGATGAGTTTCTCACAGGACTGGACAAATCTGGGTGATGTTTTTTCTCACCTGAATGATCTGTATCTAGGATTACAGAGACTCTCCGCAACTATATTCAATGTGCGGGATGAAATTGAGGCTATGATTAAGAAGTTGGAGCTCTTCTCTGTCTGCACTAACAAGGACAACGCACAGGTCTTTCCATCATTGTATGATTTTTTTGTGTGAAAATGAACTCAAGCTTACAGACAATGTTAAATGTGATATAGTGAAGCACCTGAGTGAGTTGGGTGCGCAGTTACGCAGGTACTTTCCCTAAACGAATGACACAAACAACAGGATTCGTTATCCCTCTCATGCCCTGCCTCCAGTCCACTTACCAATATCTGATCAAGAGAGCCTCAGCGAATTTGCAACAAGTGTTTCTGTGAAAATGTTATTTAATCAGAAGCCACTGCCAGATTTCTGGATAGGGCTGCACTCAGAGTATCCTGCCTTGGCAAATGGCGCTGTTAAGACACTGATGCCCTTTACAACCATGTACCTATGTGAGAGTGGATTCTCGGCCCTCACTAACATGAAAACTAAAGACAGGCACAGACTGTGTTTGGGAAAAATGATTTAAGACTGAGACTCTCTCCAATACAACCCAACATTGCAGAGTTATGTGCATCCTTTCAAGCACACCCTTCTCATTAACCTGTGGTGAGTTATGCACAATTTTTCAATGTACAAACAAGGTTTTATATGTAAGATGGTTAAATAAAGAGCCAAATGATTGATTATTATTACTATTATGTTATTATTTGTGCCCTGGTCCTATAAGAGCTCTATATCACTTCCCACGAGCCGGGTTGTGGCAAAAACTCACACTCATTCTGATGTTTAATAAATGTATCGTATAGTGTATGTGTGTGTGTGTGTGTGTGTGTGTGTGTGTGTGTGTGTGTGTGTGTGTGTGTGTGTGTGGCAGGCTTACAATGATGGCAAAAAACAACATTTGAGAGTGCACTGACCCTGGTGCTAGAGGGGGTACAGCTGGAGGTTAAATGTTTGAAGGGGTACGGGACCATAACAAGTTTGGGAATCACTGTCCTAGATATATATATATGACAGACCCAACCTTGGTTCTGAGAGTGCAGGTAGATATCCTAGATATATATATGACAGACCCAACCTTGGTTCTGAGACTGCAGGTAGATATCCTGGATATATATATGACAGACCCAACCTTGGTTCTGAGACTGCAGGTAGATATCCTAGATATATATATGACAGACCCAACCTTGGTTCTGAGACTGTAGGTAGATATCCTAGATATATATATGACAGACCCAACCTTGGTTCTGAGACTGCAGGTAGATATCCTAGATATATATATGACAGACCCAACCTTGGTTCTGAGACTGTAGGTAGATATCCTAGATATATATATGACAGACACAACCTTGGTTCTGAGACTGTAGGTAGATATCCTAGATACATATATGACAGACCCAACCTTGGCTCTGGTCTAAAGTAGTGCACTATATAGGGAATAGGGTGCCAGGGCCCATAGGGTTCTGGTCTAAAGTAGTGCACTATATAGGGAATAGGGTGCCATTTGGTATGTACATTCAGACTTGGAAAGAGACAGAGAGACAAACAGACCATCATAGAGGGGAAATAAATGGCAATTTCTCTTCTCAATTTGTCCACAAGATGTGATTTTAAATGACTACCACAGTAGCGTCTCCTGGAGTAGAGCTGTTTATAGAATAATGCTTGTTGTTTTCCTTCACAATAATCACATGTGCTTTACTGTGAAGTGGTGTTCTCCCTCTCTCTCTCCCTCTCTCTCTCTCTCTCTCTCTCTCTCTCTCTCCCTCCCCCCCCCCTCTCTCTCTCTCTCTCTCTCTCTCTCTCTTTCTCTCTCTCTCTCTCTTTCCCCCTTCCCTCTCTCTCTCTCTCTCTCTCTCTCTCTCTCTCTCTCTCTCTCTCTCTCTCTCTCTCTCTCTCTCTCTCTCTCTCTCTCTCTCTCTCTCTCTCTCAGACAAATACCCAGGCGCCTAGAAAACAGAGGTTGACTAGTGTTTGATTTGGACTTTAATCCATAAAGTAAGAGGAATGTGCCAGCTCTAGTGAGCAGTAGCATCGTAGCGTGAAAAGACCACGAGTCTCTCACCCGAGCAGCTGTTCCTGAATTTGATGAGAGACCACAAAAAAAAAAGCAGGAAGACTAATTGGCAGCGAGGCGTGAACTCGACACAATCCTTCACCGTCGTCTCTACAAGGCTTTCTGGGGAAGATGAAACAGGCACGTATTTTAGAGTGGAACGCTCTCCCTCCTCCTCCTCCTCCTCCTCCTCCTCCTCCTTCCTCGTAAAACTCGCTGTCCCTTGTGCGCTTAAAGAAAAAAGACACAAATAATATCGGTGTCTTGTACGCTACTCAGACTCTTAAATAAAAACCAACGGACACCAGGAGAGGGTTTTAACCAGGAAGATGGACAGCATTCTGACGACAGAGCTTCTCTACTCACCAACTCCTCTGCTGTTCTGAGGCTGTTAAAAGGCCCGGTGAACAACACTAGACTAGCACTGCCGTGCGTACGCCACCAGGGACTAGCAGGAGAATGTAGTCAAAAAGCCAAACAATGGTTTATTCATCTTAATGCTGTGTGTGGAAACAGAGGAGGTATAAACCCCTGCTCCTCCTACTCTCCCTGACCCCCCTGCTCCTCCTACTCTCCCTGACCCCCCTGCTCCTCCTACTCTCCCTGACCCCCCCTGCTCCTCCTACTCTCCCTGACCCCCCTGCTCCTCCTACTCTCCCTGACCCCCCTGTTCTCCCTGACCCCCCTGCTCCTCCTACTCTCCCTGACCCCCCTATTCTCCCTGACCCCCCTGCTCCTCTTACTCTCCCTGACCC
Organism: Oncorhynchus mykiss; assembly: GCF_057628025.1. Taxonomy (NCBI): domain Eukaryota; kingdom Metazoa; phylum Chordata; class Actinopteri; order Salmoniformes; family Salmonidae; genus Oncorhynchus; species Oncorhynchus mykiss. The sequence continues at coordinate 83,219,357 of NC_143036.1, read as the reverse complement.
CCCTGCTCCTTCTACTCTTCCTGACCCCCATGCTCTTCCGACTCTCCCTGACCCCCCTGTTCCCCCTGACTCATCTACTCCCCCTGACTCCTCTAACTCCCCCTGACTCCTCTACTCCCCCTGACTCCCATACTCCCCCTGACTAGCATAGCTAGCATAGCATAGCTTGGTGATAGCTGCAGCTGGCTAGCATAGCATAGCTTGGTGATAGCTGCAGCTGGCTAGCCTAGCATAGCTTGGTGATAGCTGCAGCTGGCTAGCCTAGCATAGCTTGGTGATAGCTGCAGCTGGCTAGCATAGCATAGCTTGGTGATAGCTGCAGCTGGCTAGCATAGCATAGCTTGGTGATAGCTGCAGCTGGCTAGCATAGCATAGCTTGGTGATAGCTGCAGCTGGCTAGCCTACCTATCTAGCTAGTTCAGTCAGTCAGTCATCCTAATGATTCCTACCCATCTAGCTAGTTCAGTCAGTCATCCTAATGATTCCTATCCATCTAGCTAGTTCATTCAGTCATCCTAATGATTCCTACCCATCTAGCTAGTTCAGTCAGTCATCCTGATAATTCCTACCCATCTAGCTAGTTCAGTCAGTCATCCTAATGATTCCTATCCATCTAGCTAGTTCAGTCAGTCATCCTGATGATTCCTACCCATCTAGCTAGTTCAGTCAGTCATCCTGATGATTCCTACCCATCTAGCTAGTTCAGTCAGTCATCCTGATGATTCCTACCCATCTAGCTAGTTCAGTCATTCATCCTAATGATTCCTACCCATCTAGCTAGTTCAGTCAGTCATCCTAATGATTCCTACCCATCTAGCTAGTTCAGTCAATCATCCTGATGATTCCTACCCATCTAGCTAGTTCAGTCAGTCATCCTGATGATTCCTACCCATCTAGCTAGTTCATTCAGTCATCCTAATGATTCCTACCCATCTAGCTAGTTCAGTCAGTCATCCTGATGATTCCTACCCATCTAGCTAGTTCAGTCAGTCATCCTAATGATTCCTATCCATCTAGCTAGTTTAGTCAGTCATCCTAATGATTCCTACCCATCTAGCTAGTTCAGTCAGTCATCCTGATGATTCCTAACCATCTAGCTAGTTCAGTCATTCATCCTAATGATCCCTAACCATCTAGCTAGTTCAGTCATTCATCCTAATGATCCCTACCCATCTAGCTAGTTCAGTCAGTCATCCTGATGATTCCTACCCATCTAGCTAGTTCAGTCAGTCATCCTAATGATTCCTACCCATCTACCCAAAGCAATACATGTGCTTAAGGTGTCACCCTGGCCAGACAGAGCCAGCCTCCTCATCAGCATGGCCAGCCAGAGCCAGCCTCCTCATCAACATGACCAGACAGAGGCAGACTCCTCATCAACGAGGCCAGACAGAGCCAGCCTTCTCATCAACATGGCCAGACTGAGCCAGCCTTCTCATCAACATGACCAGACAGAGCCAGCCTCCTCATCAATATTGTCAGACAGAGGCAGCCTCCTCATCAACGAGGCCAGACAGAGACAGCGTCCTCATCAAAATGGCCAGACAGAGGAAGTCTCCTCATCAACATGACCAGACAGAGGCAGCATTCTCATCAACGAGGCCAGACAGAGACAGCCTCCTCATCAACATTGTCAGACAGAGTCAGCCTCCTCATCAATGAGGCCAGACAAAAGCAGCCTCCTCATCAATGAGGCCAGACAAAGGCAGCCTCCTCATCAACATTGGCAGACAGAGGCAGCCTCCTCATTAACATTGCCAGACAGAGCCAGACTCCTCATCAACATGGCCAGACAGTGACAGCTTCCTCATCAACGAGGCCAGACAGATCCAGCCTCCTCATCAACATAGCCAGACAGAGTCAGCCACATCATCAATGAGGCCAGACAGAGGCAGCCTCCTCATCAACATGGCCAGACAGAGGCAGCCTCCTCACCAATGAGGCCAAACAGAGAAAGCCTCCTCATCAACGAGTCCAGACAGAGGCAGCCTTCTCATCAACGAGGCCAGACAGAGACAGCCTCCTCATCAACATTGTCAGACAGAGTCAGCCTCCTCATCAATGAGGCCAGACAAAAGCAGCCTCCTCATCAATGAGGCCAGACAAAGGCAGCCTCCTCATCAACATGGCTAGACTGAGGCAGCCTCCTCATCAACATTACCAGACAGAGGCAGCCTCCTCATCAACATTACCAGACAGAGGCAGCCTCCTCATCAACATGACCAGACAGAGACAGCCTCTTCATCAACATGGCCAGACTGAGGCAGCCTCCTCATCAACATGACCAGACAGAGGCAGCCTCCTCATCAACATGACCAGACAGAGACAGCCTCCTCATCAACATGGCTAGACAGAGGCAGCCTCCTTATCAACATGGCCAGACAGAGTCAGCCACATCATCAACGAGGCCAGACATAGGCAGCCTCCTCATCAACATGGCCAGACAGAGGCAGCCTCCTCACTAATGAGGGCAGACAGAGAAAGCCTCCTCATCAACATGACCAGACAGAGTCAGCCTCATCATCAACATGACCAGACAGAGGCAGCCTCTTCATCAACATGACCAGACAGAGGCAGCCTCCTCATCAACATGGCCAGACAGAGGTAGCCTCCTCATCAACATGACCAGACAGAGGCAGCCTCCTCATCAACGAGGCCAGACAGAGTCAGCCTCCTCATCAACGAGGCCAGACAGAGTCAGCCTTCTCATCAACATGGCCAGACAGAGACAGCCTCCTCATCAACGAGGCCAGACAGAGGCAGCCTCCTCATCAACATGACCAGACAGAGACAGCCTCCTCACCAACGAGGCCAGACAAAGGCAGCCTCCTCATCAACGAGGCCAGACAGAGGCAGCCTCCTCATTAACATGGGCAGACAGAGACCGCCTCCTCACCAACGAGGCCAGACAGAGTCAGCCTCCTCATCAACATGACCAGACAGAGGCAGCCTCCTCATCAACATGACCAGACAGAGACAGCCTCCTCACCAACGAGGCCAGACAGAGGCAGCCTCCTCATCAACATGGCCAGACAGAATTACAGCCAATATGAAAGGAAGGAAAACAGTATGGGATCAATATATAGTGGTGGTGTTGTGTTTGTCAGAGTGATGTTGATTCAACCGTGTCTACGGATTATCAACCAACTGGAACCACCTGTTTGAATTGATGTTTTTACTGATTTTCTGAATGCCATTCTGAATCGACGTTCATATCCAGATTTGTTTAAAAAGTTGTAAGTATTTGTCAACATTCCCAATTAGCTTTATTTACTTGGTTTGGTGGATATTGATCTTTAAAATGAGGATGATTAAGTCTGAAGTCTGCGTTCCATGTGAACAAAGTCGATGGGAGCTTTCAGCAGATTTACACAGGGAGGAGAATATATACAGCTAAGATGGCTGCTACCCCCCTCTCCTTCTCCCTCTCCTCTCAGCCCCCTGCTTTCTCCTCTCCTCTCCTCTCCTCTCCTCTCCTCTCCTCTCCTCTCCTCTCCTCTCCTCTCCTCTCCTCTCCTCTCCTCTCCTTTCCTCTCCTCTCCCCTCCTCTCCTCTCCATGCTTTCTCCTCTCCTCTCCTCTCCTCTCCTCTCCCCTCCTCTCCTCTCCATGCTTTCTCCTCTCCTCTCCTCTCCTCTCCTCTCCTCTCCTCTCCTCTCCTCTCCTCTCCTCTCCTCTCCTCTCCTCTCCTCTCCTTTCCTTTCCTCTCCTCTCCCCTCCTCTCCTCTCCTCTCCTCTCCTCTCCTCTCCTCTCCTCTCCTCTCCTCTCCTCTCCTCTCCTCTCCTCTCAGCCCCCTGCTTTCTCCTCTTCTCTCCTCTCCTCTCCTCTCCTCTCCTCTCCTCTCAGCCCCCTGCTTTCTCCTCTCCTCTCCTCTCCTCTCCTCTCAGCCCCCTGCTTTCTCCTCTCCTCTCCTCTCCTCTCCTCTCCTCTCCTCTCCTCTCCTCTCCTCTCAGCCCCCTGCTTTCTCCTCTCCTCTCCTCTCCTCTCCTCTCCTCTCCTCTCCTCTCAGCCCCCTGCTTTCTCCTCTCCTCTCCTCTCCTCTCCTCTCCTCTCCTCTCCTCTCCTCTCCTCTCCTCTCCATGATTTCTCCTCTCCTCTCAGCGACCTGCATTCTCCTCTCCTGGACCACAGAGATACCTCCCCTCTCCCAGGGCCTGGTCTCTATCAGACAGAGTTAGTAGGAGATACCTCCCCTCTCCCAGGGCCTGGTCTCTATCATGCAGAGTTAGTAGGAGATACTGGAGCACAGAGATACCTCCCCTCTCCCAGGGCCTGGTCTCTATCAGACAGAGTTAGTAGGAGATACTGGAGCACAGAGATACCCCCCCTCTCCCAGGGCCTGGTCTCTATCAGACAGAGTTAGTAGGAGATACTGGAGCACAGAGATACCTCCCCTCTCCCAGGGCCTGGTCTCTATCAGACAGAGTTAGTAGGAGATACTGGAGCACAGAGATACCTCTATCAGACAGAGTTGGTAGGAGATACTGGAGCACAGAGATACCTCCCCTCTCCCAGGGCCTGGTCTCTATCAGACAGAGTTAGTAGGAGATACTGGAGCACAGAGATACCTCCCCTCTCCCAGGGCCTGGTCTCTATCAGACAGAGTTAGTAGGAGATACTGGAGCACAGAGATACCTCTATCAGACAGAGTTGGTAGGAGATACTGGAGCACAGAGATACCTCCCCTCTCCCAGGGCCTGGTCTCTATCATACAGAGTTAGTAGGAGATACTGGAGCACAGAGATACCTCCCCTCTCCCAGGGCCTGGTCTCTATCAGACAGAGTTAGTAGGAGATACCTCCCCTCTCCCAGGGCCTGGTCTCTATCAGACAGAGTTAGTAGGAGATACTGGAGCACAGAGATACCTCCCCTCTCCCAGGGCCTGGTCTCTATCAGACAGAGTTAGTAGGAGATACTGGAGCACAGAGATACCTCCCCTCTCCCAGGGCCTGGTCTCTATCAGACAGAGTTAGTAGGAGATACTGGAGCACAGAGATACCTCCCCTCTCCCAGGGCCTGGTCTCTATCAGACAGAGTTAGTAGGAGATACTGGAGCACAGAGATACCTCTATCAGACAGAGTTGGTAGGAGATACTGGAGCACAGAGATACCTCCCCTCTCCCAGGGCCTGGTCTCTATCAGACAGAGTTAGTAGGAGATACTGGAGTACAGAGATACCTCCCCTCTCCCAGGGCCTGGTCTCTATCAGACAGAGTTAGTAGGAGATACTGGAGCACAGAGATACCTCCCCTCTCCCAGGGCCTGGTCTCTATCAGACAGAGTTAGTAGGAGATACCTCCCCTAAGAGCAGACTGAGGATTAAAACACCTTGGTGATAACTAGTCCTTCTCTTTACAAGTTCAAATAAATGAAACATCTAGAGCTAGAATGCAAGTAAACAACAACACATCCCTGGACTGACCCAGGTAAACAACACCACATCCCTGGACTGACCCAGGTAAACAACACCACATCCCTGGACTGACTCAGGTAAACAACAACATATCCCTGTACTGACCCAGGTAAATAACACCACATCCCTGGACTGACCCAGATAAACAACACCACATCCCTGTACTGACCCAGGTAAACAACAACACATCCCTGGACTGACCCAGATAAACAACAACACATCCCTGGACTGACCCAGGTAAACAACAACACATCCCTGGACTGACCCAGGTAAACAATACTACATCCCTGGACTGACCCAGGTAAACAACACCACATCCCTGGACTGACCCAGGTAAACAACAACACATCCCTGTACTGACCCAGATAAACAACACCACATCCCTGGACTGACCCAGGTAAACAACAACACATCCCTGGACTGACCCAGGTAAACAACAACACATCCCTGTACTGACCCAGGTAAACAACAACACATCCCTGGACTGACCCAGGTAAACAACACTACATCCCTGGACTGACCCAGGTAAACAACAACACATTCCTGGACTGACCCAGGTAAACAACACCACATCCCTGGACTGACCCAGGTAAACAACAACACATCCCTGTACTGACCCAGATAAACAACACCACATCCCTGGACTGACCCAGGTAAACAACAACACATCCCTGGACTGACCCAGGTAAACAACAACACATCCCTGTACTGACCCAGGTAAACAACAACACATCCCTGGACTGACCCAGGTAAACAACACTACATCCCTGGACTGACCCAGGTAAACAACAACACATCCCTGGACTGACCCAGGTAAACAACACTACATCCCTGGACTGACCCAGGTAAACAACAACACATTCCTGGACTGACCCAGGTAAACAACAACACATGTCATCTGCTGCACTGAGCCTCTCTCCTCTCTCCTCTCTCCTCTCTCCTTTCTCCTCGCTCCTCGCTCCTCTCTCCTTTCTCCTCTCTCCTCTCTCCACTATCCTCTCTCCTCTCTCCTCTCTCCTCTCTCCTCTCTCCTCTCTCCTCTCCCCTCTCTCCTCTCCACTATCATCTCCCCTCTCTCCTCTCCTCTCTCCTCTCTCCTCTCTCCTTTCTCCCTGAGCTCATTCATGTGAAGCCGAGGGGAACAGCGCTCAACGGAACAGTCTATTGAGAAATAAAACAACAGACCTTCTGCTTTTGGGAGTAACACTGTGGGAAATCTACCCCTGAGGAATGAAGTGTAGCATCTCAGCACAACAAACTCTCCTGTCTCGCTGTGTAGAGTCAACCATGTTCACAGTCTCCTGTCTCACTGTGGAGAGTCAACCAATCACACAGTCTCCTGTCTCACTGTGGAGAGTTAACCAATCACACAGTCTCCTGTCTCACTGTGGAGAATCAACCATATTCACAGTTTCCTGTCTCGCTGTGGAGAGTCAAACATCACTCAGTCTCCTGTCTCACTGTGGAGAGTCAACCAATCACACAGTCTCCTGTCTCACTGTGGAGAATCAACCATATTCACAGTTTCCTGTCTCGCTGTGGAGAGTCAAACATCACTCAGTCTCCTGTCTCACTGTGGAGAGTCAACCAATCACACAGTCTCCTGTCTTAGTGTGGAGAGTTAACCATCACACTCCTGTCTCACTGTGGAGAGTCAACCAATCACACAGTCTCCTGTCTCACTGTGGAGAGTCAACCAATCACACAGTCTCCTGTCTTAGTGTGGAGAGTTAACCATCACACTCCTGTCTCACTGTGGAGAGTCAACCAATCACACAGTCTCCTGTCTTACTGTGGAGAGTCAACCAATCACACAGTCTCGTGTCTTAGTGTGGAGAGTTAACCATCATACTCCTGTCTCACTGTGGAGAGTCAACCAATCACACAGTCTTGTGTCTCACTGTGGAGAGTCAACCAATCATACAGTCTCCTGTCTCACTGTGGAGAGTCAACCAATCACACAGTCTCCTGTCTTAGTGTGGAGAGTTAACCATCACACTCCTGTCTCACTGTGGAGAGTCAACCAATCACACAGTCTCCTGTCTTACTGTGGAGAGTCAACCAATCACACAGTCTCCTGTCTCACTGTGGAGAGTCAACCATCACACAGTCTTCTGTCTCACTGTGGAGAGTCAACCAATCACACAGTCTCCTGTCTTACTTTGGAGAGTCAACCATCACACAGTCTCCTGTCTCACTGTGGAGAGTCAACCATCACACAGTCTTCTGTCTCACTGTGGAGAGTCAACCAATCACACAGTCTCCTGTCTTACTTTGGAGAGTCAACCATCACACAGTCTTCTGTCTCACTGTGGAGAGTCAACCAATCACACAGTCTCCTGTCTTACTTTGGAGAGTCAACCATCACACAGTCTCCTGTCTTAGTGTGGAGAGTTAACCATCACACTCCTGTCTCACTGTGGAGAGTCAACCAATCACACAGTCTCCTGTCTTACTGTGGAGAGTCAACCAATCACACAGTCTCCTGTCTTACTTTGGAGAGTCAACCATCACACAGTCTCCTGTCTCACTGTGGAGAGTCAACCATCACACAGTCTCCTGTCTCACTGTGGAGAGTCAACCATCACACAGTCTCCTGTCTCACAGTGGAGAGTCAACCATCACACAGTCTCCTGTCTCACTGTGGAGAGTCAACCATCACACAGTCTCCTGTCTCACTGTGGAGAGTCGACCAATCACACAGTCTCCTGTCTCACTGTGGAGAATCAACCATATTCACAGTCTCCTGTCTTACTGTGGAGAGTCAACCAATCACAAAGTCTCCTGTCTCACTGTGGAGAGTCAACCAATCACACAGTCTCCTGTCTCACTGTGGAGAGTCAACCATATTCACAGTCTCCTGTCTCACTGTGGAGAGTCAACCATCACACAGTCTCCTGTCTCACTGTGGAGAGTCAACCAATCACACAGTCTCCTGTCTCACTGTGGACAGTTAACCATATTCACAGTCTCCTGTCTCACTGTGGAGAGTCAACCAATCACACAGTCTCCTGTCTTACTGTGGAGAGTCAACCAATCACACAGTCTCCTGTCTCACTGTGGAGAGTTAACCATATTCACAGTCTCCTGTCTCACTGTGGAGAGTCAACCAATCACACAGTCTCCTGTCTCACTGTGGAGAGTCAACCAATCACAGAGTCTCCTGTCTCACTGTGGAGAGTCAACCAATCACACAGTCTCCTGTCTTAGTGTGGAGAGTTAACCATCACACAGTCTCCTGTCTCACTGTGGAGAGTCAACCAATCACACAGTCTCCTGTCTCACTGTGGAGAGTCAACCAATCATACAGTCTCCTGTCTCACTGTGGAGAGTCAACCAATCACACAGTCTCCTGTCTTAGTGTGGAGAGTTAACCATCACACAGTCTCCTGTCTCACTGTGGAGAGTCAACCAATCACACAGTCTCCTGTCTCACTGTGGAGAGTCAACCAATCACACAGTCTCCTGTCTCACTGTGGAGAGTCAACCAATCACACAGTCTCCTGTCTCACTGTGGAGAGTCAACCAATCACACAGTCTCCTGTCTCACTGTGGACAGTCAACCAATCACACAGTCTCCTGTCTCACTGTGGAGAGTCAACCATCACACAGTCTCCTGTCTCACTGTGGAGAGTCAACCAATCACACAGTCTCCTGTCTCACTGTGGAGAGTCAACCAATCACACAGTCTCCTGTCTCACTGTGGAGAGTCAACCAATCACACAGTCTCCTGTCTCACTGTGGAGAGTCAACCAATCACACAGTCTCCTGTCTCACTGTGGAGAGTCAACCAATCACACAGTCTCCTGTCTCACTGTGGAGAGTCAACCATCACACAGTCTCCTGTCTCACTGTGGAGAGTCAACCAATCACACAGTCTCCTGTCTCACTGTGGAGAATCAACCAATCACAGGCCTTTTGGTTTACCAGGCCTTTTGGTTTAGTAGCTGAAGATAATTAAATTATCCTTCACAGCCTCTTTCTGCTCTGGGAGACATCATGTAATATCTCCTCTCCTCTCCTCTCCTCTCCTCTCCTCTCCTCTCCTCTTCTCTCCTCTCCTCTCCTCTCCTCTCCTCTCCTCTCCTCTCCTCTTCTCTTCTCTTCTCTTCTCTTCTCCTCAGAAGGTATCTTATAACCACTAACGTTGCTATGCCGATGCTCTCTGATGTTCTGAACCCCAGACTGGAATATATAAGAGAGATATATAGATATATAGATATAAGAGAGAGATATAGATATGTAGATATAAGAGAGATATATAGATATGAGAGAGAGATATAGATATGTAGATATAAGAGAGAGATATAGATATGTAGATATAAGAGAGAGATATAGATATAAGAGAGAGATATAGATATGTAGATATAAGAGAGAGATATAGATATGTAGATATAAGAGAGAGATATAGATATGTAGATATGAGAGAGAGATATAGATATATAGATATAAGAGAGAGATATAGATATGTAGATATGAGAGAGAGATATAGATATATAGATATAAGAGAGAGATATAGATATGTAGATATAAGAGAGAGATATAGATATGTAGATATGAGAGAGAGATATAGATATGTAGATATAAGAGAGAGATATAGATATATAGATATAAGAGAGAGATATAGATATGTAGATATAAGAGAGATATATAGATATGTAGATATAAGAGAGAGATATAGATATATAGATATAAGAGAGAGATATAGATATATAGATATAAGAGAGAGATATAGATATGTAGATATAAGAGAGAGATATAGATATGTAGATATAAGAGAGATATATAGATATGTAGATATAAGAGAGAGATATAGATATATAGATATAAGAGAGAGATATAGATATGTAGATATAAGAGAGAGATATAGATATGTAGATATAAGAGAGAGATATAGATATATAGATATAAGAGAGAGATATAGATATGTAGATATAAGAGAGAGGTGTAGATATATAGATATAAGAGAGAGATATAGATATATAGATATAAGAGAGAGATATAGATATGTAGATATAAGAGAGAGACATAGATATATAGATATAAGAGAGAGATATAGATATGTAGATATAAGAGAGAGATATAGATATGTAGATATAAGAGAGAGATATAGATATATAGATATAAGAGAGAGATATAGATATGTAGATATAAGAGAGAGATATAGATATGTAGATATAAGAGAGAGATATAGATATATAGATATAAGAGAGAGATGTAGATATATAGATATAAGAGAGAGATATAGATATGTAGATATAAGAGAGAGATATAGATATGTAGATATGAGAGAGAGATATAGATATGTAGATATAAGAGAGAGATATAGATATGTAGATATAAGAGAGAGATATAGATATATAGATATAAGAGAGATATATAGATATAAGAGAGAGATATAGATATGTAGATATAAGAGAGAGATATAGATATATAGATATAAGAGAGAGATATAGATATGTAGATATAAGAGAGAGACATAGATATATAGATATAAGAGAGATATATAGATATATAGATATAAGAGAGAGATATAGATATGTAGATATAAGAGAGAGATATAGATATATAGATATAAGAGAGAGATATAGATATATAGATATAAGAGAGAGATATAGATATGTAGATATAAGAGAGAGATATAGATATGTAGATATAAGAGAGAGACATAGATATATAGATATAAGAGAGAGATATAGATATGTAGATATAAGAGAGAGATATAGATATGTAGATATAAGAGAGAGATATAGATATGTAGATATAAGAGAGAGATATAGATATGTAGATATAAGAGAGAGATATAGATATATAGATATAAGAGAGAGATATAGATATGTAGATATAAGAGAGATATAGATATGTAGATATAAGAGAGAGATATAGATATATAGATATATAGATATAAGAGAGAGATATAGATATGTAGATATAAGAGAGAGATATAGATATGTAGATATAAGAGAGAGATATAGATATGTAGATATAAGAGAGAGATATAGATATATAGATATAAGAGAGGCAAAATCAGTCCGCTGCACCGCTTTCATGTGGGATTTTGTTTCAACATTTTTAAGCCTCAGTATCCGAAGTCTGTTGTTTCCATTAAAAACCACCCTTCAGAGATGACTCACGCTAACGCAGCACAAATCCCTGGCCATGTTTTCACTGTGTGTCATCTGAGGGAACCTCCCCTCCTCCCTCCGCTGTCAAACAACATCAGGACAGAACAGATGCAGGGATTTAAACGGGCTATTTTTTTTGTTGTTGTGCCTTTAACAAACGACACACAGAGACATTGATAATGAGAACTCTGGGAGGGCCATGCCAGGCTATTCCTCAGGATTTATAAAAACCCTTTTCTTCGGTCCGAAATTCATCTAACCCACTACAGAACGGAGGACTGTGAGATGTGACAGGGAGGCAGCAGGTTCATGTCTGGAGGCTGCTGTGTGTGTGTTGTCCATGGTGAAGGCCACACATTGATACCTTGAGGGTAACGCACTGCACAAACACAGAGGAACTCGGAGGAACAATCTTTTAGGATGTTTAGACCAGTTGGTGTTATTCTACTTGACAGAGGCAGTGTGTTTTGAGGTTTTATTTTGGTACGGGTATATCTCATCTCTCTGGTGTTAAACCTCCTCAGGCTCCATACTGTATATCTCATCTCTCTGGTGTTAAACCTCCTCAGGCTCCATACTGTATATCTCATCTCTCTGGTGTTAAACCTCCTCAGGCTCCATACTGTATATCTCATCTCTCTGGTGTTAAACCTCCTCAGGCTCCATACTGTATATCTCATCTCTCTGGTGTTAAACCTCCCCAGGCTTCATACTGTATATCTCATCTCTCTGGTGTTAAACCTCCTCAGGCTCCATACTGTATATCTCATCTCTCTGGTGTTAAAAAGCTCCTCAGGCTCCATACTGTATATCTCATCTCTCTGGTGTTAAAGCTCCTCAGGCTCCATACTGTATATCTCATCTCTCTGGTGTTAAACCTCCTCAGGCTCCATACTGTATATCTCATCTCTCTGGTGTTAAAGCTCCTCAGGCTCCATACTGTATATCTCATCTCTCTGGTGTTAAACCTCCTCAGGCTCCATACTGTATATCTCATCTCTCTGGTGTTAAACCTCCTCAGGCTCCATACTGTATATCTCATCTCTCTGGTGTTAAACCTCCTCAGGCTCCATACTGTATATCTCATCTCTCTGGTGTTAAACCTCCTCAGGCTCCATACTGTATATCTCATCTCTCTGGTGTTAAACCTCTTCAGGCTCCATACTGTATATCTCATCTCTCTGGTGTTAAACCTCCTCAGGCTCCATACTGTATATCTCATCTCTCTGGTGTTAAACCTCAGGCTCCATACTGTATATCTCATCTCTCTGGTGTTAAACCTCAGGCTCCATACTGTATATCTCATCTCTCTGGTGTTAAACCTCCCCAGGCTGGATATATCAGTAGTATCTATCTAAGCATCTGTAAATCCAAGGCTCAGTCCAAAATGGCAGCCTGTTCACTATATAGGCGTAGTGCATTACTTTAGACCCAAGCCCCTATTTGCCTATAAGGCAAATGTAGTGTACTATATATATGGAATAGGGTGCCATTTGGAACACATCCCCAGGTTAGATATCCCTGACCTTTTCCCTCGGACCTCTCAGAGCATCATAATAGTCTCCAGACTGTTGATTCGCCTGGTCCCGTCGTTCTCCAGACAGGTTGTTAGAGATAAATAAGGTGAGTCTATTACAGTGAACAGGATTGACAGCTGGGTGTAGAGGGGTGGGTCATACAATACACTACAACCTCTGGAGGACAAAATGAAATGAAATAGCCCGTTGTTCTCCCTCTCTCTCCCCTCTCCACCTCAAAGACCCTCCAGTCCGACTTGTTCCAAATAAGGTGAAGGAATATACGATATGTGTGACGCTGGGACGAAGAGAAGGAAGTGGAATGAGACAGTACAGTATACAGTGGGGAAAAAAAGTATTTAGTCATCCACCAATTGTGCAAGTTCTCCTACTTAAAAAGATGAGAGAGGCCTGTAATTTTCATCATAGGTACACTTCAACTATGACAGACGAAATGAGGGAAAAAATCCAGAAAATCACATCGTAGGATTTTTAATGAATTTATTTGCAAATTATGGTGGGAAAAAAGTATTTGGTCACCTACAAACAAGCAAGATTTCTGGCTCTCACAGACCTGTAACTTCTTCTTTAAGAGGCTCCTCTGTCCTCCACTCGTTACCTGTATTAATGGCACCTGATTGAACTTGTTATCAATATAAAAGACACCTGTCCACAACCTCAAACAGTCACACTCCAAACTCCACTATGGCCAAGACCAAAGAGCTGTCAAAGGACACCAGAAACAAAATTGTAGACATGCACCATGCTGGGAAGACTGAATCTGCAATAGGTAAGCAGCTTGGTTTGAAGAAATCAACTGGGAGCAATTATTTAAAAATGGAAAACATACAAGACCACTGATAATCTCCCTCGATCTGGGACTCCATGCAAGATCTCACCCCCTGGGGTCAAAATGATCACAAGAACGGTGAGCAAAAATCCCAGAACCACATGGGGGGACCTAGTGAATGACCTGCAGAGAGCTGGGACCAAAGTAACAAAGCCTATCATCAGTAACACACTACGCCGCCAGGGACTCAAATCCTGCAGTGCCAGATGTGTCCCCCTGCTTAAGCCAGTACATGTCCAGGCCCGTCTGAAGTTTGCTAGAGAGCATTTGGATGATCCAGAAGAAGATTGGGAGATTGTCATATGGTCAGATGAAACCAAAATATAACTTTTTGGTAAAAACTCAACTCGTCGTGTTTGGAGGACAAATAATGCTGAGTTGCATGCAAAGAACACCATACCTACTGTGAATCATGGGGGTGGAAACATCATGCTTTGGGGCTGTTTTTCTGCAAAGGGACCAGGACGACTGATCTACATAAGGGGAAGGAACAATACACTATATAACCTCTACATAAGGGGAAGGAACATACTGGAACAATACAGTATTGAACCTCTATATAAGGGGAAGGAACATACTGGATGTGGGACACAGGAGGAGTAATTCAATTTATTTCAATTTCTGTTTTATTCAATAATGCCAACCTCCGAAAACAGGGCACACACACACACACACACACACACACACACACACACACACACACACACACACAGTTCACCATGATTAATCAGAGAGATGGCCATTAGTCAGTACACTCCACCGTATCCCTGAAAAACAACTCTCTTCACACTTGGACTGTGTAACGTCTGTCTTGAGAAGGAGGAGAGGACCAAAGCGCAGCTTGAAACTGAACACTTCAAAAAAAACAAAATAAAAGCAAAGTGAAAACCGAAACAACTATCTGGTGCAAACACACAAAGACTGAAAACAACCACCCACCAAACACACAGGAAAACAGGCTACCTAAATATGGTTCTCAATCAGGGACAACGATTGACAGCTGCCTCTGATTGAGAACCATACCAGGCCAAACACATAAATAGAAAAATATAGAAAAACTAACATAGACAACCCACCCAACTCACGCCCTGACCATACTAAAACTAACATAGACAACCCACCCAACTCACGCCCTGACCATACTAAAACTAACATAGACAACCCACCCAACTCACACCCTGACCATACTAAAACTAACATAGACAATCCACCCAACTCACGCCCTGACCATACTAAAACTAACATAGACAACCCACCCAACTCACACCCTGACCATACTAAAACTAACATAGACAACCCACCCAACTCACGCCCTGATCATACTAAAACTAACATAGACAACCCACCCAACTCACACCCTGACCATACTAAAACTAACATAGACAACCCACCCAACTCACGCCCTGACCATACTAAAACTAACATAGACAACCCACCCAACTCACGCCCTGATCATACTAAAACTAACATAGACAACCCACCCAACTCACGCCCTGATCATACTAAAACTAACATAGACAACCCACCCAACTCACGCCCTGACCATACTAAAACTAACATAGACAACCCACCCAACTCACACCCTGACCATACTAAAACTAACATAGACAACCCACCCAACTCACACCCTGACCATACTAAAACTAACATAGACAACCCACCCAACTCACACCCTGACCATACTAAAACTAACATAGACAACCCACCCAACTCACGCCCTGACCATACTAAAACTAACATAGACAACCCACCCAACTCACGCCCTGATCATACTAAAACTAACATAGACAACCCACCCAACTCACGCCCTGATCATACTAAAACTAACATAGACAACCCACCCAACTCACGCCCTGACCATACTAAAACTAACATAGACAACCCACCCAACTCACGCCCTGATCATACTAAAACTAACATAGACAACCCACCCAACTCACGCCCTGATCATACTAAAACTAACATAGACAACCCACCCAACTCACACCCTGACCATACTAAAACTAACATAGACAACCCACCCAACTCACACCCTGACCATACTAAAACTAACATAGACAACCCACCCAACTCACGCCCTGATCATACTAAAACTAACATAGACAACCCACCCAACTCACACCCTGACCATACTAAAACTAACATAGACAACCCACCCAACTCACACTCTGATCATACTAAAAACAAAAAACAAAACAAAGGAACTAAGGTCAGAACGTGACAGAATGTCCTTACCAGTGATGGGATTGAGAGAAAAGGGCCCTATAATGTGGCCAATTAGGAGCCAGAGGAAGAGCAGCTTCTGTCGAAATAGTTTGCATTGCCTGACCTTGACTCCTGACCTTGACCCCCTTGACCTTGACCCCTGACCTTGACCCCTGACATTGGAGGGATAACTGACCTTTCTTCCTGACGGAAAGCAGCGACAGGTAGTACTTGGTAGTTTATTTAAGAGCCCCAGCAGCTTCTCTCTCTGGGGTCCCAACGCAAAACACAAAACATGACATCGTACAGAACATTAACAGACAAGAACAGCTCAAGGACAGAACGATATCAATTTTTAAAAAAAGAGGCATAATTAATCTACATATCAATAAACACAAAGTATCTATGTCAAGTAGGGGAGCAGAAGAGCCAGGCAGCTAATCCATGAGGTGGTAGGGGCTCATAGCCAGTGTTCAGTCAGTCAGATACATATTCATTGTTGCTACTGGACCAATGCTAATGTATAGATTCAATAGAATGTTGTTACTGCTGGTGCTAAACTGTAAAGATCTGATGAGATTCTATAGAATATTGTTACTGCTAAACTGTAAAGATCTGATGAGATTCTATAGAATATTGTTACTGCTGAACTGTAAAGATCTGATGAGATTCTATAGAATGTTGTTCCTGCTAAACTGTAAAGATCTGATGAGATTCTATAGAATGTTGTTCCTGCTAAACTGTAAAGATCTGATGAGATTCTATAGAACGTTGTTACTGCTAAATTGTAAAGATCTGATGAGATTCTATGGAATGTTGTTACTGCTGGTGCTAAACTGTAAAGATCTGATGAGATTCTATAGAATGTTGTTACTGCTGGTGCTAAACTGTAAAGATCTGATGAGATTCTATAGAACGTTGTTACTGCTAAATTGTAAAGATCTGATGAGATTCTATGGAATGTTGTTGCTGCTGGTGCTAAACTGTAAAGATCTGATGAGATTCTATAGAACGTTGTTACTGCTAAATTGTAAAGATCTGATGAGATTCTATGGAATGTTGTTACTGCTGGTGCTAAACTGTAAAGATCTGATGAGATTCTATGGAATGTTGTTACTGCTAAACTGTAAAGATCTGATGAGATTCTATAGAACGTTGTTACTGCTGAACTGTAAAGATCTGATGAGATTCTATAGAATGTTGTTGCTGCTAAACTGTAAAGATCTGATGAGATTCTATAGAACGTTGTTACTGCTGAACTGTAAAGATCTGATGAGATTCTATAGAACGTTGTTACTGCTGAACTGTAAAGATCTGATGAGATTCTATAGAATGTTGTTGCTGCTAAACTGTAAAGATCTCATGAGATTCTATAGAACGTTGTTACTGCTGAACTGTAAAGATCTGATGAGATTCTATAGAACGTTGTTACTGCTGAACTGTAAAGATCTGATGAGATTCTATAGAATGTTGTTACTGCTAAACTGTAAAGATCTAATGAGATTCTATAGAATGTTGTTACTGCTAAACTGTAAAGATCTGATGAGATTCTATAGAACGTTGTTACTGCTGGTACTAAACTGTAAAGATCTGATGAGATTCTATGGAATGTTGTTACTGCTAAACTGTAAAGATCTGATGAGATTCTATGGAATGTTGTTACTGCTGAACTGTAAAGATCTGATGAGATTCTATAGAATGTTGTTACTGCTAAACTGTAAAGATCTGATGAGATTCTATAGAATGTTGTTACTGCTGGTACTAAACTGTAAAGATCTGATGAGATTCTATGGAATGTTGTTACTGCTAAACTGTAAAGATCTGATGAGATTCTATAGAATGTTGTTACTGCTGAACTGTAAAGATCTGATGAGATTCTATAGAATGTTGTTACTGCTAAACTGTAAAGATCTGATGAGATTCTATAGAATGTTGTTACTGCTGAACTGTAAAGATCTGATGAGATTCTATAGAACGTTGTTACTGCTGAACTGTAAAGATCTGATGATATTCTATAGAATGTTGTTACTACTGGTGCTAAACTGTAAAGATCTGATGAGATTCTATAGAACGTTCTTACAACTCTTTTTGAAATATAACTTTACTGGAAAGTTAGAGTAATGTGCAAACATAATTGAGAATTCAGTTTTATGTGAGCAGTGTGTGTGTGTGTGTGTGTGTGTGTGTGTGTGTGTGTGTGTGTGTGTGTGTGTGTGTGTGTGTGTGTGTGTGTGTGTGTGTGTGTGTGTGTGTGTGTGTGTGTGTGTGTGTGTGTATAGTCTATAATTAAAACCCAATGCATGCTGTGTGTAGTGGAGCTGGTTCTTCAGGATATAAAAGGCATTTCTCAGAAAACATGTCAATCAAAGCTTTTATTATTATTTTTTTTACTGAGTGAGTTTTCTACTTCAGGCATCATATCGGGGGCTGTACTTTTCTATTCAACCCAGTAGTTCTGACAGCGTGATCTCACCACAGTGATCAAAAGAACTATGTAAAGCACCAATGACTTCTCACCTCAAGACTTCCATCAGTCATCAGTTCAAATGTTGATACGCCTCAAGCTGTGTTGCTCGCAGCCAATCAGCTGATCAATAACAAGCCATCTGTCAGTCAGAGACAGAATATGAGACAGTCAGAGGCAGGATATGAGACAGTCAGAGACAGGATATGAGACAGTCAGAGACAGGATATGAGACAGTCAGAGGCAGGATATGAGACAGTCAGAGACAGGATGTGAGATGGTCAGAGACAGGATATGAGACAGTCAGAGGCAGGATATGAGACAGTCAGAGACAGGCTATGAGACAGTCAGAGACAGGATATGAAAGCTCTCAGCTCCAATCTGTATCACAACTTATTTCCCTCAGCACTTAGTCATTGTAATCATTTAGCAGATGCTCTTATCTCTGCGTTTAGTGTCAATTACAAAGGAAACCACAGAATGTGTGGGTTTCCATGTGAATACAATGTTCATCAGACACAGATAAGTTAGCCTGGTCAAACACCAGAGAATACAATGTTCCTCAGACACAGATAAGTTAGCCTGGTCAAACATCAGAGAACACAATGTTCCTCAGACACAGATAAGTTAGCCTGGGCATGACATCATCAGTCTGTTATAGGCACGATCTGTGTTGATCACAGTACTTCCTGTATGACATCATCAGTCTGTTATAGGTACGATGGTCAAACACCAGAGAACACAATGTTCATCAGACACAGATAAGTTAGCCTGGTCAAACACCAGAGAATACAATGTTCCTCAGACACAGATAAGTTAGCCTGGTCAAACACCAGAGAACACAATGTTCCTCAGACACAGATAAGTTAGCCTGGTCAAACACCAGAGAACACAATGTTCCTCAGACACAGATAAGTTAGCCTGGTCAAACATCAGAGAACACAATGTTCCTCAGACACAGATAAGTTAGCCTGGTCAAACACCAGAGAACACAATGTTCCTCAGACACAGATAAGTTAGCCTGGTCAAACACCAGAGAACACAATGTTCCTCAGACACAGATAAGTTAGCCTGGTCAAACATCAGAGAACACAATGTTCCTCAGACACAGATAAGTTAGCCTGGTCAAACATCAGAGAACACAATGTTCCTCAGACACAGATAAGTTAGCCTGGTCAAACATCAGAGAACACAATGTTCCTCAGACACAGATAAGTTAGCCTGGTCAAACACCAGAGAGGGCAAGACAACTAAAACAGATCTGTGACCAGGCTACAGACAAGGGTCCTACAGGGACAAATAGGGTTCTAAATGGGACGCAGGCAGAAACTGATGTCCCCCATCCTTCCACCCTCTGTCTGCCAGCAAAGAGACTTCTGAAGGGAGATCAGGGAGGGTTGTAGCTGATAGATGTTACAGCAGGAATACCAGGGAGGTCCGACAGCTGTTATAGGTACGATCTGTGTTGATCAGAGGACTTCCTGTATGACATCATCAGTCTGTTATAGGTACGATCTGTGTTGATCAGAGGACTTCCTGTATGACATCATCAGTCTGTTATAGGTACGATCTGTGTTGATCAGAGGACTTCCTGTATGACATCATCAGTCTGTTATAGGTACGATCTGTGTTGATCAGAGGACTTCCTGTATGACATCATCAGTCTGTTATAGGTACGATCTGTGTTGATCAGAGGACTTCCTGTATGACATCATCAGTCTGTTATAGGTACGATCTGTGTTGATCAGAGGACTTCCTGTATGACATCATCAGTCTATTATAGGTACGATCTGTGTTGATCAGAGGACTTCCTGTATGACATCATCAGTCTGTTATAGGTACGATCTGTGTTGATCAGAGGACTTCCTGTATGACATCATCAGTCTGTTATAGGTACGATCTGTGTTGATCAGAGGACTTCCTGTATGACATCATCAGTCTGTTATAGGTATGATCTGTGTTGATCAGAGGACTTCCTGTATGACATCATCAGTCTGTTATAGGTACGATCTGTGTTGATCAGAGGACTTCCTGTATGACATCATCAGTCTGTTATAGGTACGATCTGTGTTGATCAGAGGACTTCCTGTATGACATCATCAGTCTGTTATAGGTACGATCTGTGTTGATCAGAGGACTTCCTATAGATCTGTGTGTTAGAATGAATATGGGCGGGATGTCAAGCCTCTGAGGTGCAGTAGTGTTTTATAACAGCCAGGCGACACAGTGAGACAGAGGGGTCCATATCCTCTGTAGTGTATACAACAGCCAGGCGACACAGTGAGACAGAGGGGTCCATATCCTCAGTAGTGTATATAACAGCCAGGCGACACAGTGAGACAGAGGGGTCCATATCCTCTGTAGTGTATATAACAGCCAGGCGACACAGTGAGACAGAGGGGTCCATATCCTCTGTAGTGTATATAACAGCCAGGCGACACAGTGAGACAGAGGGGTCCACATCCTCTGTAGTGTATATAACAGCCAGGCGACACAGTGAGACAGAGGTGTCCATATCCTCTGTAGTGTATATAACAGCCAGGCGACACAGTGAGACAGAGGGGTCCATATCCTCAGTAGTGTATATAACAGCCAGGCGACACAGTGAGACAGAGGGGTCCATATCCTCTGTAGTGTATATAACAGCCAGGCGACACAGTGAGACAGAGGGGTCCATATCCTCAGTAGTGTTTACAACAGCCAGGCGACACAGTGAGACAGAGGGGTCCACATCCTCTGTAGTGTATATAACAGCCAGGCGACACAGTGAGACAGAGGGGTCCATATCCTCTGTAGTGTATATAACAGCCAGGTGACACAGTGAGACAGAGGGGTCCATATCCTCTGTAGTGTTTACAACAGCCAGGCGACACAGTGAGACAGAGGGGTCCACATCCTCTGTAGTGTTTACAACAGCCAGGCGACACAGTGAGACAGAGGGGTCCACATCCTCTGTAGTGTTTACAACAGCCAGGCGACACAGTGAGACAGAGGGGTCCACATCCTCTGTAGTGTTTACAACAGCCAGGCGACACAGTGAGACAGAGGGGTCCACATCCTCTGTAGTGTTTATAACAGCCAGGCGACACAGTGAGACAGAGGGGTCCATATCCTCTGTAGTGTATACAACAGCCAGGCGACACAGTGAGACAGAGGGGTCCATATCCTCAGTAGTGTTTTATAACAGCCAGGCGACACAGTGAGACAGAGGGGTCCACATCCTCAGTAGTGTTTACAACAGCCAGGCGACACAGTGAGACAGAGGGGTCCACATCCTCTGTAGCGTTTACAACAGCCAGGCGACACAGTGAGACAGAGGGGTCCATATCCTCAGTAGTGTTTACAACAGCCAGGCGACACAGTGAGACAGAGGGGTCCACATCCTCTGTAGTGTTTACAACAGCCAGGCGACACAGT
>NC_143036.1:83179866-83187366 GCF_057628025.1 Oncorhynchus mykiss | reverse complement strand
GCTCCTAGAGACCAATCTCACAGTGTCAGATTACAGTCAGGCTCATAGAGACCAATCTCACAGGGTCAGATTACAGTCAGGCTCCTAGAGACCACAGGGTCAGATTACAGTCAGGCTCCTAGAGACCAATCTCACAGTGTTAGATTACAGTCCACTTCAGGCGCTTAGAGACCAATCTCAAAGTGTCAGATTACAGTCCACTTCAGGCTCCTAGAGACCAATCTCACAGTGTCAGATTACAGTCCACTTCAGGCTCCTAGAGACCAGTCTCACAGTGTCAGATTACAGTCCACTTCAGGCTCCTAGAGACCAATCTCACAGTGTCAGATTACAGTCCACTTCAGGCTCCTAGAGACCAATCTCACAGTGTCAGATTACAGTCCACTTCAGGCTCCTAGAGACCAATCTCACAGTATCAGATTACAGTCCACTTCAGGCTCCTAGAGACCAATCTCACAGTGTCAGATTACAGTCAGGCTCCTAGAGACCAGTCTCACAGTGTCAGATTACAGTCCACTTCAGGCTCATAGAGACCAGTCTCACAGTGTCAGATTACAGTCCACTTCAGGCTCCTAGAGACCAATCTCACAGTGTCAGATTACAGTCCACTTCAGGCTCCTAGAGACCAATCTCACAGTGTCAGATTACAGTCCACTTCAGGCTCCTAGAGACCAGTCTCACAGTGTCAGATTACAGTCCACTTCAGGCTCCTAGAGACCAATCTCACAGTGTCAGATTACAGTCAGGCTCATAGAGACCAATCTCACAGTGTCAGATTACAGTCAGGCTCCTAGAGACCAATCTCACAGGGTCAGTTTACAGTCCACTTGAATAGTCAGACGCACTTGTTTTTAGAAGGGAATCAAGCGTCACACCAATCATCTGTCATCTCCAATCCATTTCCCAACCAACTGCTATGAAAGAGAACTAAGAGAGTAGAGCACTTTCCAGAAGCTAAAAATTACACCCAGGGCCCGAAACACTGTGTGAAGATGTCTAATTCCAGAGGAACTACTGACCCAATGGCTTTGCTTCCAATTGGTGCATCACCCCCCCCCCCCCCTTTAAACCAGATTGTAAAATCGTTCACATTGAGAAAGTGTGAAGAAATAAAATAAAAAAATCTTGAAAACAAAGTCATTAAAATGGCCAGTAGAAAAGTCCTGGACTAAATGATGTGAAGAGAGGTGATCAGCCTCGTTATCTCAATACACTACATCCAGACAAACAGGACAGAACAAAAGACTGATTAAGGGTCTGACCCCTCCTCCAATGCTGATTGGTTACTAGTATGACATTCCCATGCTGATTGGTTACTAGTATGACATCCCCATGCTGATTGGTTACTAGTATGACATCCCCATGCTGATTGGTTACTAGTATGACATCCCCATGCTGATTTGGGTGCTTTCTCACGCTGATTGCCGTCTGACAAATCATGCTGATCGCTAAGCTTTCCACTTATATCAAATCAATCAATCAATCAATCAAATGTATTTATAAAGTCCTTTTTTACATCAGCCGATGTCACAAAGTGCTGTACAGAAACCCAGACTAAAACCCCAAACAGCAAGCAATGCAGGTGTAGATGCACGGTGGCTAGGAAAAACTCCCTAGAAAGGCCAAAACCTTGGAAGAAACCTAGAGAGGAACCAGGCTATGTGGCTAACCAGTCCTCTTCTGACTGTGCCAGGTGGACACTGTGGCCCCGTCCGACGATACCCCAGGACAGGGCAAACCAGGCTATGATGGTTAAGGTTATGTATTTTCTTAAATTGAACCTCAATGACTCAGTCATGCTTCATATTGAATTGCCACTTTGCGTTGAAATAAATTCCTGCCTCACTCTCCTCCATTCCTCTCAGTCACCTGACTCGTGACCACCTGTTGTCAGTCATCCTACCTGTCCAGCTACTGTCAGTCATCCTACCTGTCCACCTAATGTCAGTCATCCTACCTGAACACCTATTGTCAGTCATCCTACCTGAACACCTACTGTCAGTCATCCTACCTGTCCACCTGTTGTCAGTCATCCTACCTGAACACCTATTGTCAGTCATCCTACCTGAACACCTACTGTCAGTCATCCTACCTGTCCACCTATTGTCAGTCATCCTACCTGAACACCTATTGTCAGTCATCCTACCTGAACACCTATTGTCAGTCATCCTACCTGTCCACCTATTGTCAGTCATCCTACCTGAACACCTATTGTCAGTCATCCTACCTGAACACCTACTGTCAGTCATCCTACCTGTCCACCTATTGTCAGTCATCCTACCTGAACACCTATTGTCAGTCATCCTACCTGTCCACCTATTGCCAGTCATCCTACCTGTCCAGCTATTGTCAGTCATCCTACCTGTCCACCTATTGTCAGTCATCCTACCTGTCCACCTGTTGTCAGTCATCCTACCTGTCCAGCTACTCACACAGATTCCAGTAATCTTCCATTGTCCATCCAGTGTCCAGATTCCAGTAATCTCCAGTGTCCAGATTCCAGTAATCTTCCAGTGTCCATCCAGTGTCCAGACTCCAGTAATCTCCAGTGTCCAGATTCCAGTAATCTTCCAGTGTCCATCCAGTGTCCAGATTACAGTAATCTCCAGTGTCCAGATTACAGTAATCTCCAGTGTCCAGATTCCAGTAATCTTCCAGTGTCCATCCAGTGTCCAGATTCCAGTAATCTTCCAGTGTCCATCCAGTGTCCAGATTCCAGTAATCTCCAGTGTCCAGATTCCAGTAATCTCCAGTGTCCAGATTCCAGTAATCTCCAGTGTCCAGATTCCAGTAATCTTCCAGTGTCCATTAACGGTGCATCGGTGTATAGAACACCTCCTGAGGAGATTCATGTAAACTGATCTCTTTCTTTTACCTGTTCTGTTCAGACCTCCTCTGACATTAATGGATTGGTTGGTGGCGGCGATGGATGGAGACAGAGAGAGAATGACCTTCTGTCACCATGGATACAGCCTTTAGTCAGTCCCAACATTCCATTTATTCCTTCAACCTCCTCCTCCTCCTCCTCACCCCTCCTCAACCTCCTCCTCCTCCTCACCCCTCCTCAACCTCCTCACCTCTCCTCCTCCTCAACCTCCACCTCCTCCTCCTCCTCCTCACCTCTCCTCCTCCTCACACCTCCTCACCTCTCCTCCTCCTCACCCCTCCTCACCTCTCCTCCTCCTCACCCCTCCTCCTCCCCCCCCTCCTCCTCACCCCTCCTCAACCTCCCCCCCCTCAACCTCCTCCTCCTTCCTCCTCCTCTTTCCTCCTTCCTCCTCCTTCTCCTCCTCCTCCTCCCTCACCCCAGATAGCACCAGGCCACACGTCTCGGTTCTCCATCTTCTCAGTCGTGACGAAATTACCACATCTAATGTAACTTTGTGACTCTTTCAAATAAAATCTGTTTATTTATGACTTTTTTCCCCCCCAATCCTCTACTCTGGTCTGTGAATGAATTCAATTCTCACTAAGAGCATCCAAGACTCAAGAGACCAAAAGGAGAGGCACTCTGCCACAGGATCCACATCAGACTTTTAGATCAGGTTCCAACGGACAGCGAGAACCAAGATGTCTCCCACTCCAACTCCAGGGCCACTTCTGTTGGGGTACATCTATACAGCCAAGACCTCCATCAGGCCAGGCTATTGGTCGACTGTAAACTGGAGTGTACAGAATATGGGACAGGGTCCGGGGAAAACCACTGCAGTGTCTTTACATCAGATTAGTTGCTGTTATCGGTAACAGTTTGAGTCTAATTGGTGACTTTATACTGTGACTCCCAAGCCCTGAATAATCTCATTGACTTCAAAATGATGAACACACACAGTCTCTCGAGCTCAGTCTTTCCAGAGAAGCTTCTGGAACAGCAGGGAATCTCTCTGTCATCTCCACAGAGAACCTTCTGGAACACCAGGGATTCTCTCTGTCGTAAACACAGTATCTTATGCATTCTAAATTACTGCCCATTTGGAAAAGGAAAACGCAATCAATATTTACTCTGAGCTGCACTTCGGTAGGTTGGTGGTAGATGGAAGGCCGTTGCCCAACAGAGTCCTTTGTCCTTTGAAGAATCAGAACGGGTTACTCTGTCTGTTCTTTCCTAGCCCGCGTTTGCAGTTGCTGTTGCTAACTCAACGGCTAGGAGGTATCACTTCTGCAGTGAATAAGAGTTCAAAGTTCATATCATTCGCAACCAAAGCTCACGCTGAGATTGGCTTCGTTCTGTAGTTATTATCTGAACCATTCTGACATCGGATCGTCATCCTAATGTACCCAGAACAGCTGACATGTTAGTCCTTGTAATCTATGGACCGTCGTCCTCACATCCTCAGAACAGGAGGTTACATTTTCCTCAAGGTTTTATATAGTGGAGGCAGAAGGGTGTGTTTTCACAGTTTTATAGCCCATGTCTCTTCACAGGGGCGGGCCACTGATTGAGCAGAGCCCTAACCTTATGAAAACCCAAATCTCACATTTTAGAAGCTAAAATCACATTTCATCCCATAACGAATAATTTCATATTCAAACATTTAAATTGAACAACAATTCCATGTGAATCCGATAACTCTGATGTGTAGACTTTCCACTGTAGAGTTTATGTCATCTTATCATTGATGAGAATGTCTCAGATGACAACCGAACTGACATCATATTCATTAAGTACCACCGCATATGTTCAATTGGTCGGATTACCAGAATATAGTTCATTTCCCCCACCTTCTGATGTTCCCAGAATCTCTGTTAACCAAGGGATTTTCAAATGTCACATCAGTAGGGTAGAGAGAGGGGAAAGGGGGGAAGAGGTATTTATGACTGTCATAAACCTACCCCTCAGGCCAACGTCATGACAGTAGGGTAGAGAGAGGGGAAAGGGGGGAAGAGGTATTTATGACTGTTATAAACCAACCCCTCAGGCCAACGTCATGACAGTAGACTAGAGAGAGGGGAAAGGGGGGAAGAGGTATTTATGACTGTTATAAACCAACCCCTCAGGCCAACGTCATGACAGTAGGGTAGAGAGAGGGGAAAGGGGGGAAGAGGTATTTATGACTGTTATAAACCAACCCCTCAGGCCAACGTCATGACAGTAGGGTAGAGAGAGGGGAAAGGGGGGAAGAGGTATTTATGACTGTTATAAACCAACCCCTCAGGCCAACGTCATGACAGTAGGGTAGAGAGAGGGGAAAGGGGGGAAGAGGTATTTATGACTGTCATAAACCAACCCCCCAGGCCAACGTCATGACAGTAGGGTAGAGAGAGGGGAAAGGGGGAAGAGGTATTTATGACTGTCATAAACCAACCCCCCAGGCCAACGTCATGACAGACAAAAAAAACGTATTTCTCTTTTTTGTGCATTTCTTTACATCCCTGTTAGGGAGCATTTCTCCTTTACCAAGATAATCCATTCACTTGACAGGAGTGGATTAAGAAGCAAATTAAACCGCATGATCATTACACACAGGTGTACCTTGTGCTCGGGACACTAAAAGGTCAGTCTAAAATGTGCAGTTTTGTCACAACAACATCATGCCAGAGATTTCTCAAGTTTTGAGAGACCGGGCAATTGGCATGTTGACTGCTGGAATGTCCACCAGAGCAGTTGCCAGAGAATTTAATGTTAATTTCTCTACCATAAACCGCCTCCAACATTGTTTTCGAGAATTCGTCCGACCGGCCAGGTGGCGTCATGTAGGCGAGCGGTTTGTTGATGACATCTTTGTGAACAGAGTTCCCCATGGTGGTGCTGGGATTATGGTATGGGGGCAGGCATAAACTACGGACAATGAACACAATTTCATTTTATTGATTTCAATTTGAATGCACAGAGATTCCGTGACGAGATCCTGAGGCCCATTGTCGGGCCATTCATCCTCCTCCATCACCTCATGTTTCAGCATGATAAAGCACGGCCCCAAGTTGCAAGGATCTGTACACAATTCCTGGAAGCTGAAAATGTCCCAGTTCTTCCATGGCCTTCATACTCACCAGACATGTCACCCTATTGAGCATGTTTGGGATGCTCTGGATGGACGTGTACGACAGCGTGTTCCAGTTCCCGCCAATATCCAGTAACTTCACACAGCCATTGAAGAGGAGTGGGACAACATTCCAACAGGCCACAATCAACAGCCTGATCAACTCTATGTGAAGTAGATGTGTCACGCTGCATGAGGCAAATTTTAATAGAAAACAATCACAGTAAGTTACTTAATTGTTTCCGAGATATGATTTGATATTGAGATAAAAAAAAATGTATTGCGTTGGACCTTATAAGACATCAACATACAGTGAACGGCTTTAGGGACAATGTGAATTCATTCTTATGCTATTTATTACCAATAATACACAGTAGTCAGGGAGCTTACATTATGTACTAGAACACGCACTCACACACACACACACACACACACACACACACACACACACACACACACACACACACACACACAGCGCTAGTTAAACTATCTCCCTGGTGTTCGTCTCCCTCAAGGTCTGCTCGGAGAGAGAGCCATTACTAGAACATGTTATTGTATCTACAAGCTGCTCCTTTGAGACAGAGGAGCAGGAAGTCAATAAATCCTTCCTTGAAGAACATCCTTATAAAACAAATAACATAATAGATCCTTGAAGACATTTACATGTCCCACTGATTATAAATCTAACACCCCCTTCAGGTAAAACCAGGAGGACAATCTAAGGATAAATGAATTATAATTCCAACACGCCCTTCAGGTAAAACCAGGAAGACAATCTAAGGATAAATTAATTATAAATCCAACACGCCCTTCAGGTAAAACCAGGAAGACAATCTAAGGATAAATGAATTATAAATCCAACACCCCCTTCAGGTAAAACCAGGAGGACAATCTAAGGATAAATTAATTATAAATCCAACACCCCCTTCAGGTAAAACCAGGAGGACAATCTAAGGATAAATGAATGAGGATAACGTCCTATACTGATTATAAATCCACCACCCCCTTCAGGAGGACAATCTAAGGATAAATGAATGATCAAAACGTCCTATACTGATTATAAATCCAACACGCCCTTCAGGAGGACAATCTAAGGATAGATGAATGAGGATAACGTCCTATATTGATCGAGCTATAGTAGAACGCTACGGCACAATGATTCACCCCTGAAGCTTCAGCACATACGGATGCATTTCCCATAATGCCCCTGAGCAACAGAGTGACATAGCTGCTATAACTCTTTATTAATACAATCACTACTGGTCTTTAAGGTGTTCTACCAGGATCAGTGTAGCAGGTAGCCTGGAATATAGGCTAGCTGGGTAATGAATCAGAACAGGTCCGGAGCAACGTGGTAATGGTATAGGCTAGCTGGGTAATGAATCAGAACAGGCCTGGAGCAACGTGTTAATGGTATAGGCTAGCTGGGTAATGAATCAGAACAGGCCTGGAGCAACGTGGTAATGGTATAGGCTAGCTGGGTAATGAATCAGAACAGGGCTGGAGCAACGTGGTAATGGTA
>NC_143036.1:83062366-83174866 GCF_057628025.1 Oncorhynchus mykiss | reverse complement strand
TCCTCTTGATTAGAGGGAAGAGAAGTCCTGTGGTCCTCTCATGTCCTCTTGATTAAAGGGAAGAGAAGTCCTGTGGTCCTCTCATGTCCTCTTGATTAGAGGGAAGAGGAGTCCTGTGGTCCTCTCATGTCCTCTTGATTAGAGGGAAGAGAAGTCCTGTGGTCCTCTCATGTCCTCTTGATTAGAGGGAGGAGAAGTCCTGTGGTCCTCTCATGTCCTCTTGATTAGAGGGAAGAGGAGTCCTGTGGTCCTCTCATGTCCTCTTGATTAGAGGGAAGAGAAGTCCTGTGGTCCTCTCATGTCCTCTTGATTAGAGGGAAGAGAAGTCCTGTGGTCCTCTCATGTCCTCTTGATTAGAGGGAAGAGAAGTCCTGTGTTCCTCTCATGTCCTCTTGATTAGAGGGAAGAGAAGTCCTGTGGTCCTCTCATGTCCTCTTGATTAGAGGGAAGAGAAGTCCTGTGGTCCTCTCATGTCCTCTTGATTAGAGGGAAGAGAAGAAAGTCCTGTGTTCCTCTCATGTCCTCTTGATTAGAGGGAGGAGAAGTCCTGTGGTCCTCTCATGTCCTCTTGATTAGAGGGAAGAGAAGTCCTGTGGTCCTCTCATGTCCTCTTGATTAGAGGGAAGAGAAGTCCTGTGGTCCTCTCATGTCCTCTTGATTAGAGGGAAGAGAAGTCCTGTGGTCCTCTCATGTCCTCTTGATTAGAGGGAAGAGAAGTCCTGTGGTCCTCTCATGTCCTCTTGATTAGAGGGAAGAGAAGGAAGTCCTGTGGTCCTCTCATGTCCTCTTGATTAGAGGGAGGAGAAGTCCTGTGGTCCTCTCATGTCCTCTTGATTAGAGGGAAGAGAAGTCCTGTGGTCCTCTCATGTCCTCTTGATTAGAGGGAAGAGAAGTCCTGTGGTCCTCTCATTTCCTCTTGATTAGAGGGAAGAGAAGTCCTGTGGTCCTCTCATGTCCTCTTGATTAGAGGGAAGAGAAGTCCTGTGGTCCTTTCATGTCCTCTTGATTAGAGTGAAGATAAGTCCTGTGGTCCTCTCATGTCCTCTTGATTAGAGGGAAGAGAAGTCCTGTGGTCCTCTCATGTCCTCTTGATTAGAGGGAAGAGGAGTCCTGTGGTCCTCTCATGTCCTCTTGATTAGAGGGAAGAGAAGTCCTGTGGTCCTCTCATGTCCTCTTGATTAGAGGGAAGAGAAGTCCTGTGGTCCTCTCATGTCCTCTTGATTAGAGGGAAGAGAAGTCCTGTGGTCCTCTCATGTCCTCTTGATTAAAGGGAAGAGAAGTCCTGTGGTCCTCTCATGTCCTCTTGATTAGAGGGAAGAGGAGTCCTGTGGTCCTCTCATGTCCTCTTGATTAGAGGGAAGAGAAGTCCTGTGGTCCTCTCATGTCCTCTTGATTAGAGGGAGGAGAAGTCCTGTGGTCCTCTCATGTCCTCTTGATTAGAGGGAAGAGGAGTCCTGTGGTCCTCTCATGTCCTCTTGATTAGAGGGAAGAGAAGTCCTGTGGTCCTCTCATGTCCTCTTGATTAGAGGGAAGAGAAGTCCTGTGGTCCTCTCATGTCCTCTTGATTAGAGGGAAGAGAAGTCCTGTGGTCCTCTCATGTCCTCTTGATTAGAGGGAAGAGAAGTCCTGTGTTCCTCTCATGTCCTCTTGATTAGAGGGAAGAGAAGTCCTGTGGTCCTCTCATGTCCTCTTGATTAGAGGGAAGAGAAGAAAGTCCTGTGTTCCTCTCATGTCCTCTTGATTAGAGGGAGGAGAAGTCCTGTGGTCCTCTCATGTCCTCTTGATTAGAGGGAAGAGAAGTCCTGTGGTCCTCTCATGTCCTCTTGATTAGAGGGAAGAGAAGAAAGTCCTGTGTTCCTCTCATGTCCTCTTGATTAGAGGGAGGAGAAGTCCTGTGGTCCTCTCATGTCCTCTTGATTAGAGGGAAGAGAAGTCCTGTGGTCCTCTCATGTCCTCTTGATTAGAGGGAAGAGAAGTCCTGTGGTCCTCTCATGTCCTCTTGATTAGAGGGAAGAGAAGTCCTGTGGTCCTCTCATGTCCTCTTGATTAGAGGGAAGAGAAGTCCTGTGGTCCTCTCATTTCCTCTTGATTAGAGGGAAGAGAAGTCCTGTGGTCCTCTCATGTCCTCTTGATTAGAGGGAAGAGAAGTCCTGTGGTCCTTTCATGTCCTCTTGATTAGAGTGAAGATAAGTCCTGTGGTCCTCTCATGTCCTCTTGATTAGAGGGAAGAGAAGTCCTGTGGTCCTCTCATGTCCTCTTGATTAGAGGGAAGAGGAGTCCTGTGGTCCTCTCATGTCCTCTTGATTAGAGGGAAGAGAAGTCCTGTGGTCCTCTCATGTCCTCTTGATTAGAGGGAAGAGAAGTCCTGTGGTCCTCTCATGTCCTCTTGATTAGAGGGAAGAGAAGTCCTGTGGTCCTCTCATGTCCTCTTGATTAAAGGGAAGAGAAGTCCTGTGGTCCTCTCATGTCCTCTTGATTAGAGGGAAGAGGAGTCCTGTGGTCCTCTCATGTCCTCTTGATTAGAGGGAAGAGAAGTCCTGTGGTCCTCTCATGTCCTCTTGATTAGAGGGAGGAGAAGTCCTGTGGTCCTCTCATGTCCTCTTGATTAGAGGGAAGAGGAGTCCTGTGGTCCTCTCATGTCCTCTTGATTAGAGGGAAGAGAAGTCCTGTGGTCCTCTCATGTCCTCTTGATTAGAGGGAAGAGAAGTCCTGTGGTCCTCTCATGTCCTCTTGATTAGAGGGAAGAGAAGTCCTGTGTTCCTCTCATGTCCTCTTGATTAGAGGGAAGAGAAGTCCTGTGGTCCTCTCATGTCCTCTTGATTAGAGGGAAGAGAAGTCCTGTGGTCCTCTCATGTCCTCTTGATTAGAGGGAAGAGAAGAAAGTCCTGTGTTCCTCTCATGTCCTCTTGATTAGAGGGAGGAGAAGTCCTGTGGTCCTCTCATGTCCTCTTGATTAGAGGGAAGAGAAGTCCTGTGGTCCTCTCATGTCCTCTTGATTAGAGGGAAGAGAAGTCCTGTGGTCCTCTCATGTCCTCTTGATTAGAGGGAAGAGAAGTCCTGTGGTCCTCTCATGTCCTCTTGATTAGAGGGAAGAGAAGTCCTGTGGTCCTCTCATGTCCTCTTGATTAGAGGGAAGAGAAGGAAGTCCTGTGGTCCTCTCATGTCCTCTTGATTAGAGGGAGGAGAAGTCCTGTGGTCCTCTCATGTCCTCTTGATTAGAGGGAAGAGAAGTCCTGTGGTCCTCTCATGTCCTCTTGATTAGAGGGAAGAGAAGTCCTGTGGTCCTCTCATTTCCTCTTGATTAGAGGGAAGAGAAGTCCTGTGGTCCTCTCATGTCCTCTTGATTAGAGGGAAGAGAAGTCCTGTGGTCCTTTCATGTCCTCTTGATTAGAGTGAAGATAAGTCCTGTGGTCCTCTCATGTCCTCTTGATTAGAGGGAAGAGAAGTCCTGTGGTCCTCTCATGTCCTCTTGATTAGAGGGAAGAGGAGTCCTGTGGTCCTCTCATGTCCTCTTGATTAGAGGGAAGAGAAGTCCTGTGGTCCTCTCATGTCCTCTTGATTAGAGGGAAGAGAAGTCCTGTGGTCCTCTCATGTCCTCTTGATTAGAGGGAAGAGAAGTCCTGTGGTCCTCTCATGTCCTCTTGATTAAAGGGAAGAGAAGTCCTGTGGTCCTCTCATGTCCTCTTGATTAGAGGGAAGAGGAGTCCTGTGGTCCTCTCATGTCCTCTTGATTAGAGGGAAGAGAAGTCCTGTGGTCCTCTCATGTCCTCTTGATTAGAGGGAGGAGAAGTCCTGTGGTCCTCTCATGTCCTCTTGATTAGAGGGAAGAGGAGTCCTGTGGTCCTCTCATGTCCTCTTGATTAGAGGGAAGAGAAGTCCTGTGGTCCTCTCATGTCCTCTTGATTAGAGGGAAGAGAAGTCCTGTGGTCCTCTCATGTCCTCTTGATTAGAGGGAAGAGAAGTCCTGTGGTCCTCTCATGTCCTCTTGATTAGAGGGAAGAGAAGTCCTGTGTTCCTCTCATGTCCTCTTGATTAGAGGGAAGAGAAGTCCTGTGGTCCTCTCATGTCCTCTTGATTAGAGGGAAGAGAAGAAAGTCCTGTGTTCCTCTCATGTCCTCTTGATTAGAGGGAGGAGAAGTCCTGTGGTCCTCTCATGTCCTCTTGATTAGAGGGAAGAGAAGTCCTGTGGTCCTCTCATGTCCTCTTGATTAGAGGGAAGAGAAGAAAGTCCTGTGTTCCTCTCATGTCCTCTTGATTAGAGGGAGGAGAAGTCCTGTGGTCCTCTCATGTCCTCTTGATTAGAGGGAAGAGAAGTCCTGTGGTCCTCTCATGTCCTCTTGATTAGAGGGAAGAGAAGTCCTGTGGTCCTCTCATGTCCTCTTGATTAGAGGGAAGAGAAGTCCTGTGGTCCTCTCATGTCCTCTTGATTAGAGGGAAGAGAAGTCCTGTGGTCCTCTCATGTCCTCTTGATTAGAGGGAAGAGAAGGAAGTCCTGTGGTCCTCTCATGTCCTCTTGATTAGAGGGAGGAGAAGTCCTGTGGTCCTCTCATGTCCTCTTGATTAGAGGGAAGAGAAGTCCTGTGGTCCTCTCATGTCCTCTTGATTAGAGGGAAGAGAAGTCCTGTGGTCCTCTCATTTCCTCTT
Source organism: Oncorhynchus mykiss (assembly GCF_057628025.1). Lineage (NCBI taxonomy): Eukaryota > Metazoa > Chordata > Actinopteri > Salmoniformes > Salmonidae > Oncorhynchus > Oncorhynchus mykiss. The sequence goes on along the minus strand of NC_143036.1, from coordinate 83,170,222 downwards.
GATTAGAGGGAAGAGAAGTCCTGTGGTCCTCTCATGTCCTCTTGATTAGAGGGAAGAGAAGTCCTGTGGTCCTTTCATGTCCTCTTGATTAGAGTGAAGATAAGTCCTGTGGTCCTCTCATGTCCTCTTGATTAGAGGGAAGAGAAGTCCTGTGGTCCTCTCATGTCCTCTTGATTAGAGGGAAGAGGAGTCCTGTGGTCCTCTCATGTCCTCTTGATTAGAGGGAAGAGAAGTCCTGTGGTCCTCTCATGTCCTCTTGATTAGAGGGAAGAGAAGTCCTGTGGTCCTCTCATGTCCTCTTGATTAGAGGGAAGAGAAGTCCTGTGGTCCTCTCATGTCCTCTTGATTAAAGGGAAGAGAAGTCCTGTGGTCCTCTCATGTCCTCTTGATTAGAGGGAAGAGGAGTCCTGTGGTCCTCTCATGTCCTCTTGATTAGAGGGAAGAGAAGTCCTGTGGTCCTCTCATGTCCTCTTGATTAGAGGGAGGAGAAGTCCTGTGGTCCTCTCATGTCCTCTTGATTAGAGGGAAGAGGAGTCCTGTGGTCCTCTCATGTCCTCTTGATTAGAGGGAAGAGAAGTCCTGTGGTCCTCTCATGTCCTCTTGATTAGAGGGAAGAGAAGTCCTGTGGTCCTCTCATGTCCTCTTGATTAGAGGGAAGAGAAGTCCTGTGGTCCTCTCATGTCCTCTTGATTAGAGGGAAGAGAAGTCCTGTGTTCCTCTCATGTCCTCTTGATTAGAGGGAAGAGAAGTCCTGTGGTCCTCTCATGTCCTCTTGATTAGAGGGAAGAGAAGAAAGTCCTGTGTTCCTCTCATGTCCTCTTGATTAGAGGGAGGAGAAGTCCTGTGGTCCTCTCATGTCCTCTTGATTAGAGGGAAGAGAAGTCCTGTGGTCCTCTCATGTCCTCTTGATTAGAGGGAAGAGAAGTCCTGTGGTCGTCTCATGTCCTCTTGATTAGAGGGAAGAGAAGTCCTGTGGTCCTCTCATGTCCTCTTGATTAGAGGGAAGAGAAGGAAGTCCTGTGGTCCTCTCATGTCCTCTTGATTAGAGGGAGGAGAAGTCCTGTGGTCCTCTCATGTCCTCTTGATTAGAGGGAGGAGAAGTCCTGTGGTCCTCTCATGTCCTCTTGATTAGAGGGAAGAGGAGTCCTGTGGTCCTCTCATGTCCTCTTGATTAGAGGGAAGAGAAGTCCTGTGGTCCTTTCATGTCCTCTTGATTAGAGGGAAGAGAAGTCCTGTTGTCCTCTCATGTCCTCTTGATTAGAGGGAAGAGAAGTCCTGTGGTCCTCTCATGTCCTCTTGATTAGAGGGAAGAGGAGTCCTGTGGTCCTCTCATGTCCTCTTAATTAGAGGGAAGAGAAGTCCTGTGGTCCTCTCATGTCCTCTTGATTAGAGGGAAGAGAAGTCCTGTGGTCCTCTCATGTCCTCTTGATTAGAGGGAGGAGAAGTCCTGTGGTCCTCTCATGTCCTTTTGATTAGAGGGAAGAGAAGGAAGTCCTGTGTTCCTCTCATGTCCTCTTAATTAGAGGGAAGATAAGTCCTGTGGTCCTCTCATGTCCTCTTGATTAGAGGGAAGAGAAGTCCTGTGGTCCTCTCATGTCCTCTTGATTAGACGGAAGAGAAGTCCTGTGGTCCTCTCATTTCCTCTTGATTAGAGGGAAGAGGAGTCCTCTGGTCCTCTCATGTCCTCTTGATTAGAGGGAAGATAAGTCCTGTGGTCCTCTCATGTCCTCTTGATTAGAGGGAAGAGAAGTCCTGTGGTCCTTTCATGTCCTCTTGATTAGAGGGAAGAGGAGTCCTGTGGTCCTCTCATGTCCTCTTGATTAGAGGGAAGAGAAGTCCTGTGGTCCTCTCATGTCCTCTTGATTAGAGGGAAGAGAAGTCCTGTGGTCCTCTCATGTCCTCTTGATTAGAGGGAAGAGAAGTCCTGTGGTCCTCTCATGTCCTCTTGATTAGAGGGAAGAGAAGTCCTGTGGTCCTCTCATGTCCTCTTGATTAGAGGGAAGAGAAGTCCTGTGGTCCTCTCATGTCCTCTTGATTAGAGGGAGGAGAAGTCCTGTGGTCCTCTCATGTCCTCTTGATTAGAGGGAAGAGAAGGAAGTCCTGTGTTCCTCTCATGTCCTCTTGATTAGAGGGAGGAGAAGTCCTGTGGTCCTCTCATGTCCTCTTGATTAGAGGGAAGAGAAGTCCTGTGGTCCTCTCATGTCCTCTTGATTAGACGGAAGAGAAGTCCTGTGGTCCTCTCATTTCCTCTTGATTAGAGGGAAGAGGAGTCCTCTGGTCCTCTCATGTCCTCTTGATTAGAGGGAAGATAAGTCCTGTGGTCCTCTCATGTCCTCTTGATTAGAGGGAAGAGAAGTCCTGTGGTCCTTTCATGTCCTCTTGATTAGAGGGAAGAGGAGTCCTGTGGTCCTCTCATGTCCTCTTGATTAGAGGGAAGAGAAGTCCTGTGGTCCTCTCATGTCCTCTTGATTAGAGGGAAGAGAAGTCCTGTGGTCCTCTCATGTCCTCTTGATTAGAGGGAAGAGAAGTCCTGTGGTCCTCTCATGTCCTCTTGATTAGAGGGAAGAGAAGTCCTGTGGTCCTCTCATGTCCTCTTGATTAGAGGGAAGAGAAGTCCTGTGGTCCTCTCATGTCCTCTTGATTAGAGGGAGGAGAAGTCCTGTGGTCCTCTCATGTCCTCTTGATTAGAGGGAAGAGAAGGAAGTCCTGTGTTCCTCTCATGTCCTCTTGATTAGAGGGAGGAGAAGTCCTGTGGTCCTCTCATGTCCTCTTGATTAGAGGGAAGAGAAGTCCTGTGGTCCTCTCATGTCCTCTTGATTAGACGGAAGAGAAGTCCTGTGGTCCTCTCATTTCCTCTTGATTAGAGGGAAGAGGAGTCCTCTGGTCCTCTCATGTCCTCTTGATTAGAGGGAAGAGAAGTCCTGTGGTCCTCTCATGTCCTCTTGATTAGAGGGAAGAGAAGTCCTGTGGTCCTTTCATGTCCTCTTGATTAGAGGGAAGAGGAGTCCTGTGGTCCTCTCATGTCCTCTTGATTAGAGGGAAGAGAAGTCCTGTGGTCCTCTCATGTCCTCTTGATTAGAGGGAAGAGAAGTCCTGTGGTCCTCTTGATTAGAGGGAAGAGAAGTCCTGTGGTCCTCTCATGTCCTCTTGATTAGAGGGAAGAGAAGTCCTGTGGTCCTCTCATGTCCTCTTGATTAGAGGGAAGAGAAGTCCTGTGGTCCTCTCATGTCCTCTTGATTAGAGGGAAGAAAAGGAAGTCAGTGTACGTGTCCCAAATCCCACCCTATGTCCAATACAGCGCACTACTTTTGACCAGATACCTATAGGATCTGGTCTAAAGTAGTGCACTATATCCATAGGGAATAGGGCTCTGGTCTAAAGTAGTGCACTATATACGTAGGGAATAGGTCTCTGGTCTAAAGTAGTGCACTATATAGGGAATAGGGCCCTGGTCTAAAGTAGTGCACTATATATTTAGGGAATAGGGTGAGATTTTATGTGCACTCTGTTGTTGTGAATCTATTGCATCAAACTAAAGGTAATGAAGGTAATAGGTGTTCTGTGTTAACCCCGAGGTCAGAGGTCAGAGGTCAGTGATGGAACTGTCTGGACTGGGTTAGCATCGATCAGAAGTCTCTGTCTCCATCCCTACCCCCTTGTATAGTGCAGTAGTTGTGTCTGGACTGGGTTAGCATCGATCAGAAGTCTCTGTCTCCATCCCTACCCCCTTGTATAGTGCAGTAGTTGTGTCTGGACTGGGTTGGCATCGATCAGAAGTCTCTGTCTGCATTCCTATCCCCTTGTATAGTGCAGTAGTTGTGTCTGGACTGGGTTGGTATCGATCAGAAGTCTCTGTCTCCATCCCTACCCCCTTGTATAGTGCAGTAGTTGTGTCTGGACTGGGTTGGCATCGATCAGAAGTCTCTGTGTCCATTCCTATCCCCTTGTATAGTGCAGTAGTTGTGTCTGGACTGGGTTAGCATCGATCAGAAGTCTCTGTGTCCATCCCTATCCCCTTGTATAGTGCAGTAGTTGTGTCTGGACTGGGTTGGCATCGATCAGAAGTCTCTGTCTCCATCCCTATCCCCTTATATAGTGCAGTAGTTGTGTCTGGACTGGGTTGGCATCGATCAGAAGTCTCTGTCTGCATTCTATCCCCTTGTATAGTGCAGTAGTTGTGTCTGGACTGGGTTGGCATCGATCAGAAGTCTCTGTCTGCATTCCTATCCACTTGTATAGTGCAGTAGTTGTGTCTGGACTGGGTTGGCATCGATCAGAAGTCTCTGTCTGCATTCCTATCCTCTTGTATAGTGCAGTAGTTCTGTCTGGACTGGGTTGGCATCGATCAGAAGTCTCTGTTTGCATTCCTATCCCCTTGTATAGTGCAGTAGTTTGGAGTAACCTCAACTAACCTCTAGATCAACCAGTAAAACTTTAAATGAACTTTCCGGGTAGAATTTAAGGGCAAACACTTTGACGGGGGTGAATGGGGCCATATTGAGAATCACCAGCTGGCATTATGTCCCTAAATAATTTTTGGACTTTCCAAACAGAGGCCTGATAACCAGGAGAATAGAGGAGGATGGTTCCTGTATCCTGATCCACCGTTCAGCGTGCTGTGACACACACACACACACACACACACACACACACACACACACACACACACACACACACACACACACACACACACACACACACACACACACACACACACACACACACACACACACACACACACACACACACACACAGACAGATAGAGAAAGTGCTGAATAGTGTCATGTGTTGAGTAATCTCCTCTAATAAAGCCTCCTATTGGCTGTGCTATCCATCACCCTCTGAGGAACACCAGGAAACTAACAGTCCACTGGGGCCCTGATGAATCATGTCCAATACCACCACAGATACTCTCCTATTGGCTGTGCTATCTATCACCCTCTGAGGAGTCCAGTCCAATACCACCACAGATACTCTCCTATTGGCTGTGCTATCTATCACCCTCTGAGGAGTCCAGTCCAATACCACCACAGATACTCTCCTATTGGCTGTGCTATCTATCACCCTCTGAGGAATCCTGTAAAATACCACCACAGATACTCTCCTATTGGCTGTGCTATCTATCACCCTCTGATGAATCCTGTCCAATACCACCACAGATACTCTCCTATTGGCTGTGCTATCTATCACCCTCTGAGGAATCCTGTCCAATACCACCACAGATACTCTCCTATTGGCTGTGCCATCCATCACCCTCTGAGGAGTCCAGTCCAATACCACCACAGATACTCTCCTATTGGCTGTGCTATCTATCACCCTTAGAGGAACACCAGGAAACTAACAGTCCACTGGGGCCCTGAGGAATCCAGTCCAATACCACCACAGATACTCTCCTATTGGCTGTGCTATCTATCACCCTCTGAGGAATCCTGTCCAATACCACCACAGATACTCTCCTATTGGCTGTGCTATCTATCACCCTCTGAGGAATCCTGTCCAATACCACCACAGATACTCTCCTATTGGCTGTGCTATCTATCACCCTCTGATGAATCCTGTCCAATACCACCACAGATACTCTCCTATTGGCTGTGCTATCTATCACCCTCTGAGGAATCCTGTCCAATACCACCACAGATACTCTCCTATTGGCTGTGCCATCCATCACCCTCTGAGGAGTCCAGTCCAATACCACCACAGATACTCTCCTATTGGCTGTGCTATCTATCACCCTTAGAGGAACACCAGGAAACTAACAGTCCACTGGGGCCCTGAGGAATCCAGTCCAATACCACCACAGATACTCTCCTATTGGCTGTGCTATCTATCACCCTCTGAGGAATCCTGTCCAATACCACCACAGATACTCTCCTATTGGCTGTGCTATCTATCACCCTCTGAGGAATCCTGTCCAATACCACCACAGATACTCTCCTATTGGCTGTGCTATCCATCACCCTCTGATGAATCCAGTCCAATACCACCACAGATACTCTCCTATTGGCTGTGCTATCTATCACCCTCTGAGGAACACCAAGAAACTAACAGTCCACTGGGGCCCTGAGGAATCCAGTCCAATACCACCACATATACTCTGCTATTGGCTGTGCTATCTATCACCCTCTGATGAATCCTGTCCAATACCACCACAGATACTCTCCTATTGGCTGTGCTATCTATCACCCTCTGATGAATCCTGTCCAATACCACCACAGATACTCTCCTATTGGCTGTGCTATCTATCACCCTCTGAGGAATCCAGTCCAATACCGCCACAGATACTCTCCTATTGGCTGTGCTATCCATCACCCTCTGATGAATCCAGTCCAATACCGCCACAGATACTCTCCTATTGGCTGTGCTATCCATCACCCTCTGATGAATCCAGTCCAATACCACCACAGATACTCTCCTATTGGCTGTGCTATCTATCACCCTTAGAGGAAAACCAGGAAACTAACAGTCCACTGGGGCCCTGAGGAATCCAGTCCAATACCACCACAGATACTCTGCTATTGGCTGTGCTATCTATCACCCTCTGATGAATCCAGTCCAATACCACCACAGATACTCTCCTATTGGCTGTGCTATCTATCACCCTCTGAGGAACACCAGGAAACTAACAGTCCACTGGGGCCCTGAGGAATCCAGTCCAATACCACCACAGATACTCTGCTATTGGCTGTGCTATCTATCACCCTCTGAGGAATCCTGTCCAATACCACCACAGATACTCTCCTATTGGCTGTGCTATCTATCACCCTCTGAGGAATCCTGTCCAATACCACCACAGATACTCTCCTATTGGCTGTGCTATCTATCACCCTCTGAGGAATCCAGTCCAATACCACCACAGATACTCTGTGTCTATAATATTACCTGTATCTATAATATTACCTGTATCTATAATATTACCTGTATCTGTATCTATAATATTACCTGTATCTATAATATTACCTGTATCTATAATATTACCTGTATCTGTATCTATAATATTACCTGTATCTATAATATTACCTGTATCTATAATATTACCTGTATCTGTAGACTATAATATTACCTGTGTCTATAATATTACCTGTATCTATAATATTACCTGTATCTATAATATTACCTGTATCTTTAGACTATAATATTACCTGTATCTATAATATTACCTGTATCTATAATATTACCTGTATCTGTAGACTATAATATTACCTGTGTCTATAATATTACCTGTATCTATAATATTACCTGTATCTATAATATTACCTGTGTCTATAATATTACCTGTATCTATAATATTACCTGTATCTATAATATTACCTGTATCTTTAGACTATAATATTACCTGTATCTATAATATTACCTGTATCTATAATATTACCTGTATCTATAATATTACCTGTATCTATAATATTACCTGTATCTATAATATTACTTGTATCTATAATATTACCTGTATCTATAATATTACTTGTATCTATAATATTACCTGTGTCTATAATATTACCTGTGTCTATAATATTACTTGTATCTATAATATTACATGTATCTATAATATTACCTGTATCTATAATATTACCTGTATCTATAATATTACCTGTATCTGTATCTATAATATTACCTGTATCTATAATATTACCTGTATCTATAATATTACCTGTATCTGTAGACTATAATATTACCTGTGTCTATAATATTACCTGTATCTATAATATTACCTGTATCTATAATATTACCTGTATCTTTAGACTATAATATTACCTGTATCTATAATATTACCTGTATCTATAATATTACCTGTATCTGTAGACTATAATATTACCTGTGTCTATAATATTACCTGTATCTATAATATTACCTGTATCTGTAGACTATAATATTACCTGTGTCTATAATATTACCTGTATCTATAATATTACCTGTATCTATAATATTACCTGTATCTTTAGACTATAATATTACCTGTATCTATAATATTACCTGTATCTATAATATTACCTGTATCTATAATATTACCTGTATCTATAATATTACCTGTATCTATAATATTACCTGTATCTATAATATTACTTGTATCTATAATATTACCTGTATCTATAATATTACTTGTATCTATAATATTACCTGTGTCTATAATATTACCTGTGTCTATAATATTACTTGTATCTATAATATTACATGTATCTATAATATTACCTGTATCTATAATATTACCTGTATCTGTATCTATAATATTACCTGTATCTATAATATTACCTGTATCTATAATATTACCTGTATCTATAATATTACCTGTATCTTTAGACTATAATATTACCTGTATCTATAATATTACCTGTATCTATAATATTACCTGTATCTATAATATTACCTGTATCTATAATATTACCTGTATCTATAATATTACCTGTATCTATAATATTACTTGTATCTATAATATTACCTGTATCTATAATATTACTTGTATCTATAATATTACCTGTGTCTATAATATTTCCTGTGTCTATAATATTACTTGTATCTATAATATTACATGTATCTATAATATTACCTGTATCTATAATATTACCTGTATCTGTATCTATAATATTACCTGTATCTATAATATTACCTGTATCTATAATATTACCTGTATCTATAATATTACCTGTATCTGTAGACTATAATATTACCTGTATCTATAATATTACCTGTATCTATAATATTACCTGTATCTATAATATTACCTGTATCTATAATATTACCTGTATCTATAATATTACCTGTATCGATAATATTACCTGTATCTATAATATTACCTGTATCTATAATATTACCTGTATCTATAATATTACCTGTGTCTATAATATTACCTGTATCTATAATATTACCTGTATCTATAATATTACCTGTATCTATAATATTACCTGTGTCTATAATATTACCTGTATCTATAATATTACCTGTATCTTTAGACTATAATATTACCTGTATCTATAATATTACCTGTATCTATAATATTACCTGTATCTATAGTATTACTTGTATCTATAATATTACCTGTATCTATAATATTACCTGTATCTATAATATTACCTGTATCTATAATATTACCTGTATCTATAATATTACCTGTATCTATAATATTACCTGTGTCTATAATATTACCTGTATCTATAATATTACCTGTATCTTTAGACTATAATATTACCTGTATCTATAGTATTACCTGTATCTATAATATTACCTGTATCTTCAGACTATAATATTACCTGTATCTATAGTATTACCTGTATCTATAATATTATCTGTATCTGTATCTATAATATTACCTGTATCTATAATATTACCTGTATCTTTAGACTATAATATTACCTGTATCTATAATATTACCTGTATCTATAATATTACCTGTATCTATAATATTACCTGTATCTGTATCTATAATATTACCTGTATCTATAATATTACCTGTATCTTTAGACTATAATATTACCTGTATCTATAATATTACCTGTATCTTTAGACTATAATATTACCTGTATCTATAGTATTACCTGTATCTATAATATTACCTGTATCTATAATATTACCTGTATCTATAATATTACCTGTATCTTTAGACTATAATATTACCTGTATCTATAGTATTACCTGTATCTATAATATTACCTGTATCTTTAGACTATAATATTACCTGTATCTATAATATTACCTGTATCTATAATATTACCTGTATCTTTAGACTATAATATTACCTGTATCTATAGTATTACCTGTATCTTTAGAGTATAATATTACCTGTATCTATAATATTACCTGTATCTGTATCTATAATATTACCTGTATCTATAATATTACCTGTATCTTTAGACTATAATATTACCTGTATCTATAGTATTACCTGTATCTATAATATTACCTGTATCTATAATATTACCTGTATCTGTATCTATAGTATTACCTGTATCTATAATATTACCTGTATCTTTAGACTATAATATTACCTGTATCTATAATATTACCTGTATCTATAATATTACCTGTATCTATAATATTACCTGTATCTATAATATTACCTGTATCTATAATATTACCTGTATCTATAATATTACCTGTATCTTTAGACTATAATATTACCTGTATCTATAATATTACCTGTATCTGTATCTATAGTATTACCTGTATCTATAATATTACCTGTATCTTTAGACTATAATATTACCTGTATCTATAATATTACCTGTATCTATAGTATTACCTGTATCTATAATATTACCTGTATCTGTATCTATAATATTACCTGTATCTATAATATTACCTGTATCTGTAGACTATAATATTACCTGTGTCTATAATATTACCTGTATCTATAATATTACCTGTATCTATAATATTACCTGTATCTGTAGACTATAATATTACCTGTATCTATAATATTACCTGTATCTATAATATTTCCTGTATCTATAATATTACCTGTATCTGTAGACTATAGTATTACCTGTATCTATAATATTACCTGTATCTATAATATTACCTGTATCTATAATATTACCTGTATCTATAATATTACCTGTATCTATAATATTACCTGTGTCTGTAGACTATAATATTACCTGTATCTATAATATTACCTGTATCTATAATATTACCTGTATCTATAATATTACCTGTATCTGTAGACTATAATATTACCTGTATCTATAATATTACCTGTATCGATAATATTACCTGTGTCTATAATATTACCTGTATCTATAATATTACCTGTATCTATAATATTACCTGTATCTGTAGACTATAATATTACCTGTATCTATAATATTACCTGTATCTATAATATTACCTGTATCTATAATATTACCTGTATCTATAATATTACCTGTATCTATAATATTATCTGTATCTATAATATTACCTGTATCCATAATATTACCTGTATCTATAATATTACCTGTATCTGTAGACTATAATATTACCTGTATCTATAATATTACCTGTATCTATAATATTACCTGTGTCTATAATATTACCTGTATCTATAATATTACCTGTATCTATAATATTACCTGTATCTATAATATTACCTGTATCTATAATATTACCTGTATCTATAATATTACCTGTATCTATAATATTACCTGTATCTATAATATTACCTGTATCTATAATATTACCTGTATCTATAATATTACCTGTATCTGTAGACTATAATATTACCTGTATCTATAATATTACCTGTATCTATAATATTACCTGTATCTGTAGACTATAATATTACCTGTGTCTATAATATTACTTGTATCAGAGCAAATAGAGGCTGTGACACGGAAGAGAGGGTGCCTTTGTACTACTGTCAGAAGAGCACTGCCATTCCATGAAGCAAATGGGAATAGTTAATTCAGAAAACAGAAAGAAACGTCTAATCTAATTCAGGCACAATCATCATTTTACAAGTCATCTGTCTTCAGTAAACAAATTAAAATCCATTAGACAAAATGGTTATTGGTGTGCCGCAATCCATCCAATCAGAATAACATCTGTACGTGAGACAAAGTCACCTTGCCACCGACAGACAGTCAGGAGACTCAACAGGAGACTAATGTGAATCCCAAAAGGCACCCTGTTCACTATACAGGTCACTGCTTTTGACCAGGGCCCTATGGGACTATCTAGGGATCCATTTGGGAGTCTAACACCACTTTAAAACCTGCAGAGAAACAAGCACAACATGTCCCATCACAGTAATAATGTAGCAGATAGATAGATATCATCATGACCAGGCTGCTTCTGTCACAGTAATAAAGTAGCACACAGATAGACATCATCATGACCAGGCTCAGACAGAAAAACACTCCCCACCTCCTCATAATAACACCTCTCAGACAGTAAACACTCCCCACCTCCTCATAATAACACCACTCAGACAGTAAACAGTCCCCACCTCCTCATAATAACACCACTCAGACAGTAAACACTCCTCATAATAACACCACTCAGACAGTAAACACTCCTCATAATAACACCACTCAGACAGTAAACACTCCTCATAATAACACCTCTCAGACAGTAAACACTCCCCACCTCCTCATAATAACACCTCGCAGACAGTAAACACTCCCCACCTCCTCATAATAACACCACTCAGACAGTAAACACTCCCCACCTCCTCATAATAACACCACTCAGACAGTAAACACTCCTCATAATAACACCACTCAGACAGTAAACACTCCTCATAATGACACCACTCAGACAGTAAACACTCCTCATAATAACACCACTCAGACAGTAAACACTCCTCATAATAACACCACTCAGACAGTAAACACTCCCCACCTCCTCATAATAACACCACTCAGACAGTAAACACTCCTCATAATAACACCACTCAGACAGTAAACACTCCTCATAATAACACCACTCAGACAGTAAACACTCCTCACCTCCTCATAATAACACCACTCAGACAGTAAACACTCCTCATAATAACACCACTCAGACAGTAAACAATCCTCATAATAACACCACTCAGACAGTAAACACTCCTCATAATAACACCACTCAGACAGTAAACACTCCTCATAATAACACCACTCAGACAGTAAACACTCCTCATAATAACACCACTCAGACAGTAAACACTCCTCATAATAACACCACTCAGACAGTAAACACTCCTCATAATAACACCACTCAGACAGTAAACACTCCCCACCTCCTCATAATAACACCACTCAGACAGTAAACACTCCTCATAATAACACCACTCAGACAGTAAACACTCCTCATAATAACACCACTCAGACAGTAAACACTCCTCACCTCCTCATAATAACACCACTCAGACAGTAAACACTCCCCACCTCCTCATAATAACACATCTCAGACAGTAAACACTCCTCATAATAACACCACTCAGACAGTAAACACTCCTCATAATAACACCAGTCAGACAGTAAACACTCCTCATAATAACACCACTCAGACAGTAAACACTCCTCATAATAACACCAGTCAGACAGTAAACACTCCTCATAATAACACCACTCAGACAGTAAACACTCCCCCACCTCCTCATAATAACACCACTCAGACAGTAAACACTCCCCCACCTCCTCATAATAACACCACTCAGACAGTAAACACTCCTCATAATAACACCACTCAGACAGTAAACACTCCCCCACCTCCTCATAATAACACCACTCAGACAGTAAACACTCATAATAACACCACTCAGAGAGTAAACACTTCCCAGTCCCCAGTCCCACTTCACTGTTTTAAATAGATCTCTGTTGATCTCTGTATACGGCCTCGCTTTTGTTATTTTTACTGCTGCTCTTGAATTATTTGTTACTTTTAATTCTTATTTTATTGGGTATTTTTCTTAAAACCGCATTGTTGGTTTAAGGGCTTATAGATAAGCATTTCCCTATAAGTTCTACACCTGTTGTATTCGGCGCATGTGATAAAACCATTTTTTATTTGATTTGATCTCTTCTCCTGTTCCGGATCCTTCTAGAACGTTCCCCGTCACAACCTTCCGTCTGAACCCACAGATTACCGAGAGATTTGTGGTGATGTGATCCTTGTTCCGTGAGGAAATGTCAACCTTCTTCTCTAAATGAGATCTTAACTATGCCACTACAGTCGGTTGGTTAAATGAACACGACAGACAGTAAACAGAAATCAACAGAAACCACAACCCATCTCCCTCACATTATTTACACATGATTCGCATGAGGCAAATGATATAAAATGATTGTGTAAATGTGGATTTCCTTGGAAACAAAGCCAGTCAGACAAATTCACATTGTAGTGTATCTTAAAGTTAGCCTTTCTCTTCAATCCAGAGAGTGTCGTTCTCCATCACTTCACAGATCAATAGGATCAATACTGTCAACAGCAGGACAGAAACCTGGTCAACCACCACCTGTCCAAACCTGGCCGACCTCTTTACAGCTAAACCTGGCCCACTACCCTCCCAGCTAAACCTGGCCGACCTCTTTACAGCTAAACCTGGCCCACTACCTCCCAGCTAAACCTGGCCCACTACCCTCCCAGCTAAACCTGGCCCACTACCCTCCCAGCTAAACCTGGCCCACTACCCTCCCAGCTAAACCTGGCCCACTACCTCCCAGCTAAACCTGGCCCGCCACCTCCCAGCTAAACCTGGCCCACCACCCTCCCAACTAAACCTGGCCCACCACCTCCCAGCTAAACCTGGCCCGCCACCTCCCAGCTAAACCTGGCCCACCACCTCCCAGCTAAACCTGGCCCACCACCTCCCAGCTAAACCTGGCCCACCACCTCCCAGCTAAACCTGGCCCACCACCCTCCCAGCTAAACCTGGCCCACTACCCTCCCAGATAAACCTGGCCCACCACCTCCCAGCTAAACCTGGCCCACCACCCTCCCAGCTAAACCTGGCCCACCACCCTCCCAGCTAAACCTGGCCCACCACCCTCCCAGCTAAACCTGGCCCACCACCTCCCAGCTAAACCTGGCCCACCACCATCCCAGCTAAACCTGGCCCACCACCTCCCAGCTAAACCTGGCCCACCACCTCCCAGCTAAACCTGGCCCACCACCCTCCCAGCTAAACCTGGCCCACTACCCTCCCAGCTAAACCTGGCCCACCACCTCCCAGCTAAACCTGGCCCACCACCCTCCCAGCTAAACCTGGCCCACCACCCTCCCAGCTAAACCTGGTCCACCTCCTCCCAGCTAAACCTGGCCCACCACCCTCCCAGCTAAACCTGGCCCACCACCCTCCCAGCTAAACCTGGCCCACCACCCTCCCAGCTAAACCTGGCCCACCACCCTCCCAGCTAAACCTGGCCCACCACCTCCCAGCTAAACCTGGCCCACCACCTCCCAGCTAAACCTGGCCCACCACCCTCCCAGATAAACCTGGCCCACTACCCTCCCAGCTAAACCTGGCCCACCACCTCCCAGCTAAACCTGGCCCACCACCCTCCCAGCTAAACCTGGCCCACCACCCTCCCAGCTAAACCTGGTCCACCTCCTCCCAGCTAAACCTGGCCCACCACCCTCCCAGCTAAACCTGGCCCACCACCCTCCCAGCTAAACCTGGCCCACCACCCTCCCAGCTAAACCTGGCCCACCACCCTCCCAGCTGTCTTTCCCCTCCATGGGATAAATCTACTGTCAGGTATTCACACCAGAGGATAAATCTAGCGTCAGGTATTCACACCAGAGAGTTAACCACGTCTCTCCGCTCCATGGGATAAATCTAGCGTCAGGTATTCACACCAGAGAGTTAACCACGTCTCTCCGCTCCATGGGTTAAATCTACCATCAGGTATTCACACCAGAGGTTAAATCTACCATAAGGTATTCACACCAGAGAGTTAACCACGTCTCTCCGCTCCATGGGTTAAATCTACCATCAGGTATTCACACCAGAGGTTAAATCTACCATCAGGTATTCACACCAGAGAGTTAACCACGTCTCTCCGCTCCATGGGTTAAATCTACTGTCAGGTATTCACACCAGAGGTTAAATCTAGCGTCAGGTATTCACACCAGAGGTTAAATCTAGCGTCAGGTATTCACACCAGAGGTTAAATCTAGCGTCAGGTATTCACACCAGAGAGTTAACCACGTCTCTCCGCTCTATGGGTTAAATCTACCATCAGGTATTCACACCAGAGAGTTAACCACGTCTCTCCGCTCCATGGTATAAATCTACCGTCAGGTATTCACACCAGAGAGTTAACCACGTCTCTCCGCTCCATGGTATAAATCTACCATCAGGTATTCACACCAGAGAGTTAACCACGTCTCTCCGCTCCATGGGTTAAATCTACCATCAGGTATTCACACCAGAGGTTAAATCTACCATCAGGTATTCACACCAGAGAGTTAACCACGTCTCTCCGCTCCATGGGATAAATCTACCATCAGGTATTCACACCAGAGAGTTAACCACGTCTCTCCGCTCCATGGGTTAAATCTACCATCAGGTAGTCACACCAGAGAGTTAAATCTAGCGTCAGGTATTCACACCAGAGAGTTAACCACGTCTCTCCGCTCCATGGTATAAATCTACCGTCAGGTATTCACACCAGAGAGTTAACCACGTCTTTCTCGCTCCATGGGTTAAATCTAGCGTCAGGTATTCACACCAGAGAGTTAACCACGTCTCTCCGCTCCATGGGTTAAATCTACCGTCAGGTATTCACACCAGAGAGTTAACCACGTCTCTCCGCTCCAGAGGTTAAATCTACCATCAGGTATTCACACCAGAGAGTTAACCACGTCTCTCCGCTCCATGGGTTAAATCTACCGTCAGCTATTCACACCAGAGAGTTAACCACGTCTCTCCGCTCCATGGGTTAAATCTACCATCAGGTATTCACACCAGAGAGTTAACCATGTCTCTCCGCTCCATGGCATAAATCTACCATCAGGTATTCACACCAGAGAGTTAACCACGTCTCTCCGCTCCATGGGTTAAATCTACTGTCAGGTATTCACACCAGAGAGTTAACCACGTCTCTCCGCTCCATGGTATAAATCTAGCGTCAGGTATTCACACCAGAGAGTTAACCACGTCTCTCCGCTCCATGGGTTAAATCTAGCGTCAGGTATTCACACCAGAGAGTTAACCACGTCTCTCCGCTCCATGGGTTAAATCTACCATCAGGTATTCACACCAGAGAGTTAACCACGTCTCTCCGCTCCATAGTATAAATCTAGCGTCAGGTATTCACACCAGAGAGTTAACCACGTCTCTCCGCTCCATGGGTTAAATCTACCGTCAGGTATTCACACCAGAGAGTTAACCACGTCTCTCCGCTCTATGGTATAAATCTAGCGTCAGGTATTCACACCAGAGGTTAAATCTACTGTCAGGTATTCACACCAGAGAGTTAACCACGTCTCTACGCTCCATGGGTTAAATCTACCATCAGGTATTCACACCAGAGAGTTAACCACGTCTCTCCGCTCCATGGGTTAAATCTACCATCAGGTATTCACACCAGAGAGTTAACCACGTCTCTCCGCTCCATGGGTTAAATCTACCATCAGGTATTCACACCAGAGAGTTAACCACGTCTCTCCGCTCCATGGTATAAATCTAGCGTCAGGTATTCACACCAGAGGTTAAATCTACTGTCAGGTATTCACACCAGAGAGTTAACCACGTCTCTCCGCTCCATGGGTTAAATCTACCATCAGGTATTCACACCAGAGAGTTAACCACGTCTCTCCGCTCCATGGGTTAAATCTACCATCAGGTATTCACACCAGAGGTTAAATCTACTGTCAGGTATTCACACCAGAGAGTTAACCACGTCTCTCCGCTCCATGGGTTAAATCTACCATCAGGTATTCACACCAGAGGTTAAATCTACCGTCAGGTATTCACACCAGAGAGTTAACCACGTCTCTCCGCTCCATGCCTCCTCAGTTTGCAGGCTTTATACGTGTTGCTGTGGAGAACGGCATCTATAATGCACGGCCGTTGGAAAGGCAGATTATCGTGACTGGGATTAAAGGGAATGAAAGTTTACTGAGAGGATCCATGGGGTTGATACCCGTTAGCCCTACCGGTTGCCATGGTAATTTACTGCTACAGGGGGTTCCTATCTGAAGGTGTGTGTTGGTCGCAACATTCAATGAAGGGGAAGGGATTCATGTGGTTATTCATGTCAGACTGAATGCGTCAATGTCTGATATCACTTCATACTTCTACCAGCATGCCATGGTTCAGTCTAGTCACGTATACTGTCTGTTTGTAATTCATACCTCTACCAGCATGCTAATGGGTCAGTCAGGTATAATGTCTGTTTGTAATTCATACTTCTACCAGCATGCTAATGGGCCAGTCAGGTATAATGTCTGTAATTCATACCTCTACCAGCATGCTAATGGTTCAGTCAGGTATAATGTCTGTAATTCATACCTCTACCAGCATGCCATGGTTCAGTCTAGTCAGGTATAATGTTTGTTTGTAATTCATACTTCTACCAGCATGCTAATGGGCCAGTCAGGTATAATGTCTGTAATTCATACTTCTACCAGCATGCCATGGTTCAGTCTAGTCAGGTATACTGTCTGTTTGTAATTCATACTTCTACCAGCATGCCATGGTTCAGTCTAGTCAGGTATACTGTCTGTTTGTAATTCATACTTCTACCAGCATGCCATGGGTCAGTCTACTCAGGTATACTGTCTGTTTGTAATTCATACTTCTACCAGCATGCCATGGGTCAGTCTAGTCAGGTATAATGTAATTCATACTTCTACCAGCATGCCATGGTTCAGTCTAGTCAGGTATACTGTCTGTTTGTAATTCATACTTCTACCAGCATGCCATGGTTCAGTCTAGTCAGGTATACTGTCTGTTTGTAATTCATACTTCTACCAGCATGCCATTGGTCAGTCTACTCAGGTATAATGTAATTCATACTTCTACCAGCATGCCATGGGTCAGTCTAGTCAGGTATAATGTAGGAGGAGAAACAGGACTCCCTTGTTCTCTCTTTCTCACTTTTCTTTCTCTATCTGCTTTTTCAGTCTGTCTCTCTGCCCAAACTCTCTCTCTCTCTCTCTGTTTCTCCACCCCCCATCTCTCTTTCTCTCTCTCCTACCCTGCCTCCCTCTCATCACCTATTCTGTACACATAGTGCTCCGTTTGCTGGGACTGCCCTAGGCGTTGCTTCTCCTGAATGATTGATTATCTTTCAAGGCTGCTCCTGTTCTCTCTGCACTCCTGTCCCAATTTCCCTCCCTCCCTCCCTCCCTCCCTCCCTCCCTCCCTCCCTCCCTCCCTCTTGCTCCTTTCCCTCCCTCCCTCCCTCCCTCCCTCCCTCCCTCCCTCCCTCCCTCCCTCCCTCCCTCCCTCTTGCTCCTTTCCCTCATTTCCCTCCCTCCCTCCCTCCCCCTCCCACCCACCCTCCCTCCCTCTCTTGCTCCTTTCCCTCCCCCTCCCACCCTCCCTCCCTCTCTTGCTCCTTTCCCTGCCTCACCCCCTCCCTCCCTCTTGCTCCTTTCCCCCCTCCCTCCCTCTCTTGCTCCTTTCCCTCCCTCCCTCCCTCCCTCCCTCCCTCCCTCCCTCTGATAAAAGAACAGAGAACTTCACCGCTGGGAACAGAGACTCAGTTTGCTGTTCTGCTAAAAGAGAGGGAGGGATGAAGTTTCAATACATCATCCAAAAAAACTTTGACCTTGACTTCATCCTTGAAAGTTCTTGTGTTCTTGCGAAGTGGTGGGGTGTTGGGTGTTGAGATGTTGCCTTTTTAAAATGGTGTTTAGTTAAGTTGATTTAGTTTAACTTAGTTGATTTCTAAGTTCTGAATAATTAGTTGCAAAGTCAACATATGTGAGTTGAATAAAATAAACAAACATAAATTGCAATGCTTTTCCATGCGGTCTGTGTAGAAATATGAGACAAGATGTTCCATATAAACAGGCTGATCAGGAGATCACAGGGCCACATTAATTAGCGTAGCTTCATGTTGAGACTGATAGCTAATTATCATTAACGCTTCACTCTGCCTTCCTGGTTTAATCATTAGCCATCGGCTAATTAACGAAGACATCATATGGTATATATGAGTCCCAAATGGCACCCTATTCCCTATATAGTACACTACTTTAGACCAGAACCATATTCCCCATATAGTACACTACTTTAGATAGAACCCTATGCCCTATATAGTACACTACTTTAGACCAGAGCCCTATTCCCTATATAGTACACTACCTTAGACCAGAGCCCTATTCACTATGTAGTGCACTACTTTAGACCAGAGCCCTATTCCCTATATAATGCACTACTTTAGACCAGAGCCCTATTCCCTATATAGTGCACTACTTTTGACCAGAGCCCTATTCCCTATATAGTGCACTACTTTAGACCAGAGCCCTATTCCCTATATAGTACACTACTTTAGACCAGAGCCCTATTCCCTGTATAGTGCACTACTTTAGACCAGAGCATTTGAAACGCAACCAACAGGAAACAAGTGACATCAGAACGGCAACTAAACAGATCCTCAGGGAACGTCGGAAATGGCACCCTAGATGAGAACAGACAGGCTCCAGCCCAAACTACTGGGTTCCAACAAGGCCTTGGTAAAACACATTCAGCCCAAACTAATGGGTTCCAACGAGGCTTTGGTTTAACACATTTAACACATTCAGCCCAAACTACTGGGTTCCAACGAGGCCTTGGTTAAACACATTCAGACCAGCCTACTGGGTTCCAACGAGGCCTTGGTTAAACACATTCAGACCAGCCTACTGGGTTCCAACGAGGCCTTGGTTAAACACATTCAGCCCAAACTACTGGGTTCCAACGAGGCCTTGGTTAAACACATTCAGCCCAAACCACTGGGTTCCAACGAGGCCTTGGTTAAACACATTCAGCCCAAACTACTGGGTTCCAACGAGGCCTTGGTTAAACACATTCAGCCCAAACTACTGGGTTCCAACGAGGCCTTGGTTAAACACATTCAGCCCAAACTACTGGGTTCCAACGAGGCCTTGGTTAAACACATTTAACACATTCAGCCCAAACTACTGGGTTTCAACAAGGCCTTGGTTAAACACATTCAGCCCAAACTACTGGGTTCCAACGAGGCCTTGGTTAAACACATTCAGCCCAAACTACTGGGTTCCAACGAGGCCTTGGTTAAACACATTCAGCCCAAACTACTGGGTTCCAACGAGGCCTTGGTTAAACACATTTAACACATTCAGCCCAAACTACTGGGTTCCAACGAGGCCTTGTTTTAACACATTCAGCCCAAACTACTGGGTTTCAACAAGGCCTTGGTTAAACACATTCAGCCCAAACTACTGGGTTCCAACAAGGCCTTGGTTTAACACATTCAGCCCAAACTACTGGGTACCAACTAGGCTTTGGTTTAACACATTCAGCTTCCCCTAATGTGCTATGTTCCCAAGTGGCACCCTATTCCCTATGTAGTGCACTACTTTGCCATTGTCACAAACAAATGCTGACAAATATAAAAAATATAAAACAATTATAATAATACAATTTGAAAAAGCTGACAGGAGAAAAGTAAACAACATGTTTGAATTAAAAGAACACAGCGAGATGGAGATGTTTTATTCAGACATAATGCAGACATGCAGGACATGCATTGTGTTCCCTTTTTTAATGGAAAAACATCCAAAACATATAACCAGTACACCCGGGTCTCTCTCTCTCCCTGTTCCCCCACCCCACCCCCTCACTCTCTCTCTCTCTCTCTCTCTCTACCTGTCCCCCACCCCACCCCTCCCACTCTCTCTCTCTCTCTCTCTACCTGTCCCCCCACCCCACCCCTCCCACTCTCTCTCTCTCTCTCTCTCTACCTGTTCCCCCACCCCACCCCTCCCACTCTCTCTCTCTCTCCCTCTCTCGCTCCCTCTACACCCGGGTCTCTCTCTCTCCCTGTTCCCCCACCCCACCCCTCCCACTCTCTCTCTCTCTCCCTCTCTCGCTCCCTCTACACCCGGGTCTCTCTCTCTCCCTGTTCCCCCACCCCACCCCTCTCTCTCTCTCTCTCTCTTTCTCTCTACCTGTCCCCCACCCAACCCCTCCCACTCTCTCTCTCTCTCTCTCTACCTGTCCCCCACCCCACCCCTCCCACTCTCTCTCTCTCTCTCTCTCTACCTGTTCCCCCACCCCACCCCTCCCACTCTCTCTCTCTCTCCCTCACTCGCTCCCTCTACACCCGGGTCTCTCTCTCTCCCTCTACCTGTTCCCCCACCCCACCCCTCCCACTCTCTCTCTCTCTCCCTCACTCGCTCCCTCTACACCCGGGTCTCTCTCTCTCTCTCTACCTGTCCCCCACCCAACCCCTCCCACTCTCTCTCTCCCTCTACCTGTTCCCCCACCAAACCCCTCCCACTCTCTCTCTCTCTCTCTCTCTTCCTGTTCCCCCACCCCACCCCTCCCACTCTCTCTCTCTCTCTCTCTCTACCTGTCCCCCACCCAACCCCTCCCACTCTCTCTCTCTCTCTATCTCTCTCTCTCTACCTGTCCCCCCACCCAACCCCTCCCACTCTCTCGCTCTCTCCCTCTACCTGTTCCCCCACCCAACCCCTCCCACACTCTCTCTCCCTCTACCTGTTCCCCCACCCCACCCCTCCCACTCTCTCTCTCTCTCTCTACCTGTCCCCCCACCCAACCCCTCCCACACTCTCTCTCTCTCCCTCTACCTGTTCCCCCACCAAACCCCTCCCACTCTCTCTCTCTCTCTACCTGTTCCCCCACCCAACCCCTCCCACTCTCTCTCTCTCTCCCTCTACCTGTTCCCCCACCCAACCCCTCCCACTCTCTCTCTCTCTCCCTCTACCTGTTCCCCCACCCAACACCTCCCACACTCTCTCCCTCCCTCTCTCTCTACCTGTTTCCCCACCCAACCCCTCCCACACTCTCTCCCTCCCTCTCTCTCTTCCTGTTCCCCCACCCAACCCCTCTCACACTCTCTCTCTCTCACTCTCTCTCTCTCTACCTGTTCCCCCACCCAACCCCTCCCACTCTCTCTCTCGCTCCCTCTAACTGTTCCCCCACCCAACCCCTCCCACACTCTCTCCCTCTCTCACCCTCTACCTGTTCCTCCACCCAACACCTCCCACACTCTCTCCCTCTACCTGTTCCCCCACCCCACCCCCTCAATCTCTCTCTCTCTCCCTCACTCACTCTCTCCCTCTCTCGCTCCCTCTACACCTGGGTCTCTCTCTCCCTCTACCTGTTCCCCCACCCAACCCCTCCCACACTCTCCCACACTCTCTCTCTCTCTCTCTCTCTCTACCTGTTCCCCCACTCAACCCCTCCCACTCTCTCTCTCTCGCTCTAACTCCCTCCCTCCCTCTCTACCTGTTCCCCCACTCAACCTCTCTCTCTCCCTCTCTCCGTTCCCCTCTTCCCTCAGTCCATCCATCACTGTCTGTATACTGGGAGGTGGATATTATGTAGTAGTTAATTAAAGGCTCTGTTGTGGAGTGTCTTTTGGTAGTCGTCTGGTCTACTACTGTACACTGGGAGGTGAATATTCTGTAAACTCCCCTTTTCAGGACCCTGTCTTTCAAAAGATAATTCGTAAAAATACAAAATAACCTCACAGTTCTTCATTGTAAAGGGTTTAAACACTGTTTAAACACACACACACACACACACACACACACACACACACACACACACACACACACACACACACACACACACACCCGCAAACATACACTCCTGCACACTCTGTCCTTTGGGGAATGATGATTGATTAGTTGCCTGTGGAAAGTTGCTGCTCCGACATTAGCAGGCAACAATATAATGTTTGGAATTAGTGATTAGTTGGTCGGCTCTGTTTTTAATAGAGTTTAACCCAGAGCTTGAATATCATTGCATCTGATTAAGAAAACAGAAAGCTCCTTCACACTGAGACTGCATGCCCAAAATAAAAACCCGGAATCCCTAATATAGTGCACTCCTTTTGACCAGGGGGCCCCTAGGATAGTAGTGCACTACATAGGGAATAGGGTGCTATTTGGGAGGTATTCCCTGAGAGATTGTCTCTGGCTGATTGAACGGGGGACACTTGCTGCTTACCAGACTAATTAACTGACACAATAAGTAATTTCACACAGTCCTTCGAAACTAAATACAGAGACAACTGGAGTCCCTCCTCTGAGAACTGGCTCTCCTCCACTCAATAGCAACACAACAAAGGACTCTGGGATATGACGGTGTGGCTCATATGTGTTTGTCAGAAAGTTGAAGTGCGATATCGTGACAGACACGTTTCCTCCTCTGCCGGGCATGACTGTCTGGGCCAATCATCACAGCAATGACCTGAGTCGGACTTCCTAGGATGAGGTTTTGGCCAGATAGGATGAGGTTTTGGACAGATAGGAGCAGGTTTTGGACAGATAGGATTCGTTTTTGACAGATAGGATGAGTTTTGGACAGATAGGATGCGTTTTGGACAGATAGGATGCGTTTTGGACAGATAGGATGAGGTTTTGGCCAGATAGGATGCGTTTTGGACCGATAGAATGAGTTTTGGACAGATAGGATGAGGTTTTGGACAGATAGGATGAGGTTTTGGCCAGATAGGATGAGTTTTGGCCAGATTGGATGAGTTTTGGCCAGATAGGATGAGTTTTGGCCAGATTGGATGAATTTTGGCCAGATGGGATGAGGTTTGGCCAGATAGGATGAGTTTTGGCCAGATAGGATGAGGTTTGGCCAGATTGGATGAGTTTTGGCCAGATTGGATGAGTTTTGGCCAGATAGGATGAGTTTTGGCCAGATTGGATGAGTTTTGGCCAGATTGGATGAGTTTTGGCCAGATTGGATGAGTTTTGGCCAGATAGGATGAGGTTTGGCCAGATAGGATACATGCTGGTCTTTGTAGTAGTGCTTTATCTTGCGGGTGTTGTCGGGACAGCTGACCGTTCCAGAAGCAGGGCGGCTGATGAACCAGGAAGTGCGTTCTGTTTGATTACTGCGTTGAAGATGTCCTGCAGACACACAGGTAGGACCTTGCTGCAGATTAGATCAGGTCCAGACCAGACTAAACAAGACTAAACTAGACCAGATCAGACCAGCTACAGACCCGACCAGACCAGACTAGACCAGACCAGACTAAACTAGACCAGATCAGACCAGCTACAGACCCGACCAGACCAGACTAGACCAGACCAGACTAAACAAGACTAAACTAGACCAGATCAGACCAGGTACAGACACAACCAGACCAGACCAGGTACAAACTGGCTCACAGCTGTCCATGAGAAGGTAAAGACTAGCCCAATGAGAGACTGGCTCACAGCTGTCCGTGAGAAGGTAAAGACTAGCCCAATGAGAGACTGGCTCACAGCTGTCCGTGAGAAGGTAAAGACTAGCCCAATGAGAGACTGGCTCACAGCTGTCCATGAGGAGGTAAAGACTAGCCCAATGAGAGACTGGCTCACAGCTGTCCGTGAGAAGGTAAAGACTAGCCCAATGAGAGACTGGCTCACAGCTGGTATCACCTGTCACTACAGACTGATATCACCTGTCAGTACAGACTGGTATCACCTGTCACTACAGACTGGTATCACCTGTCACTACAGACTGGTATCACCTGTCACTACAGACTGGTATCACCTGTCACTACAGACTGATATCACCTGCCACTACAGACTGATATCACCTGTCACTACAGATTGGTATCAGCTGTCACTGCAGACTGGTATCACCTGTCAATACAGACTGATATCACCTGTCACTAGAGACTGATATCACCTGTCAATACAGACTGATATCACCTGCCACTAGAGACTGATATCACCTGCCACTACAGCCTGGTATCACCTGTCACTACAGACTGATATCACCTGTCAATACAGACTGGTATCACCTGTCAATACAGATGGACATCTTTGGACTACGTGAACAACAGAACAGCATTAAAACAGACATTGTGTTTAACAGTAATTCATTTGAAAACATCTGTTCCCTCTATCTACTTTGTTCATCCTGGAAATGAACATGAACCCACTATTTTACATGCCCTTGTCACAGTCAACTAACTAACTCTCTCTCTCTGTCTCTGTCTCTGGCTCTCTCTCTCGCTATCTCTCTGTTTCTCTCTCTGTCTCTCTCTGTCGCTCTCTCTCTCTCGCTATCTCTCTGTTTCTCTCTCTGTCTCTCTCTCTCTCTCGCTATCTCTCTCTCTCTGTCTCTGTCTCTCTCTCTCTCACTATCTCTCTGTTTCTCTCTCTGTCTCTATCTCTCTGTCGCTCTCTCTCTCGCTATCTCTGTTTCTCTCGCGATCTCTCTTTCTCTCTCTCTCTCTCTGTCTCTGTCTCTCTCTGTGTCTCTCATCTCCCCCTCTTTCTCTCTCTCTCTCTCTCTCTCGATCTCTCTCTTTCTCTCTCTCTCTCTGTCTCTCATTCCCCCCCTCTTTCTGTCTCCCCCCAAAATCCACAGCGTTAAGCCCAGCTGACCATGACAGTTTACACTGGGTCCACTACTGAGGGGCAAAACACCACATTAGAATCAATACTCTATGTCTTACTTTTCTACCAGGAGAAAAGAAATACAATCCTAAACACATCTATAGTTTGTACCCCTCCTTAATTTATTGAGTAATTCATCGTCTCTGGAGCGTGTCCCAAATGACAAACTATTCACTACATAGTGCACTATTTCTGACCAGACCCACATGGGACCTGATCACAGGTAGTTCACCAAATAGGGAACCATTTGGGACACAGCATGAGTAATTAAATGATCTTCTCTTCTCTATTGTTTAATTACGTTTCTTTGTTGACTTTTTGTGGTTATTGATTTGTCTGTTCAGGATGTTTTCACTAGAGGCTCAACATTCACAGACACACTTTGTTGATATCTACTGTTTGGAGCATTAAACCAGCACTGCTGTGAAATAGTGCAACTTCTAGAAACTTACCAACTGTAGTATCTAGCTAAAACACAGCCATTATCTGTCTATTTACAAACTCTAGTATCTAGCTAAAACACAGCCATTATCTGTCTATTTACCAACTGTGGTATCTAGCTAAAACACAGCTATTATCTGTCTATTTACCAACTCTAGTATCTAGCTAAAACACAGCCATTAGCTGCATATTTACCAACTGTAGTATCTAGCTAAAACACAGCCATTATATGTCTATTTACCAACTGTAGTATCTAGCTAAAACACAGCCATTATATGTCTATTTACCAACTGTAGTATCTAGCTAAAACACAGCCATTATCTGTCTATTTACCAACTCTAGTATCTAGCTAACACACAGCCATTATATGTATATTTACCAACTGTAGTATCTAGCTAAAACACAGCCATTATCTGTCTATTTACCAACTGTAGTATCTAGCTAACACACAGCCATTAGCTGTCTATTTACCAACTGTGGTATCTAGCAAAAACACAGTCATTATCTGGCTATTTACCAACTGGGGTATCCAGCTAAAACACAGTCATTATCTGTATATTTACCAACTGTAGTATCTAGCTAAAACACAGCCATTATCTGTCTATTTACCAACTGTGGTATCTAGCAAAAACACAGCCATTATCTGTCTATTTACCAACTGTAGTATCTAGCTAACACACAGCCATTATCTGTCTATTTACCAACTGTAGTATCTAGCTAAAACACAGTCATTATCTGGCTATTTACTAATTGTAGTATCTAGTTAACACAAAGATATTATCTGTTTATTTACCAACTGTAGTATCTAGCTAACACAGCCATTATCTGGCTATTTACTAACTGTAGTATCTAGTTAACACAAAGACATTATCTGTTTATTTACCAACTGTAGTATCTAGCTAACACAGCCATTATCTGTCTATTTACCAACTGTAGTATCTAGCTAACACAGCCATTATCTGTCTATTTACCAACTGTAATATCTAGCTAACACAGCCATTATCTGGCTATTTACCAAGTGTAGTATCAAGCTAGCAAAAATACCTTAAATGTCCCCACAGAAGGACTCTGGAATCTCTGGAGTTCATGTTGGTCCTGAACATGTTGCTCCTGAACGTGTTGCTCCTAAACATGTTGCCCCTGAACGTGTTGGTCCTGAACGTGTTGGTCCTGAACATGTTGGTCCTGAACGTGTTGGTCCTGAACGTGTTGGTCATGAACATGTTGGTCCTGAACGTGTTGGTCCTGAACGTGTTGGTCCTGAACGTGTTGCCCCTGAACATGTTGGTCCTGAACGTGTTGGTCCTGAACGTGTTGGTCCTGAACATGTTGGTCCTGAACGTGTTGGTCCTGAACGTGTTGGTCCTGAACGTGTTGGTCATGAACATGTTGGTCCTGAACGTGTTGGTCCTGAACGTGTTGGTCCTGAACGTGTTGCCCCTGAACATGTTGGTCCTGAACGTGTTGGTCCTGAACGTGTTGGTCCTGAACGTGTTGGTCATGAACATGTTGGTCCTGAACGTGTTGGTCATGAACATGTTGCTCCTGATCATGTTGGTCCTGAACATGTTGGTCCTGAACGTGTTTCTCCTTAACGTGTTGCTCCTGAACGTGTTGGGTCCTGAACATGTTGGTTCTGAACCTGGCCACTCTTGTCCATGATTACAGACACCTGTGTGTCTTTTGACACTATATAAACGAGTCATCCCGCAGTGTTTGTGATTATACCCTGATGAAGACAGCTTGGCTGTCGAAACGTTGCTTATGAAATCTTTGCATCTGAGCTCCTAGAGTGTGCGGCTCTCTTTTATTTTCTAGTTTTCTACTCCGCTAGCCAGCACCTCGTCTTAATAGGTGTGCGTTTCTTTTTCTTCTAGATCGTTCTGAACCTGCACCTATTATTGTTGTGTTCCTGTTTTGTCGTGTCCCTCTCACACTCTTCCCCTCTGAACCGACTCTGCTGCCCTACCAATACCTCCACGCAGATGCCACCCAACCAGCCCACTACCCCAGACATGGTAGGCTATTATAGAGGCTCAGCGCTGAATGGTAAAGGGGCTCCATGCTAACTGCAGCTTCTTACACATCTGCCAGCTGGTGGCTGTGCAGCCTGGAGAGGGTTGGCATTATATCCTGGATGGTATTGGCCCTAGCCCGCTGACTGAAGTCTTGCCAGGTTGGCCCTCTGTGGAACACCAGGCTGACACCCTGCCCATGGCCCTCTGTGGAACACCAGGCTGACACCCTGCCCATGGCCCTCTGGACATTGGTAATGAAACGTCATCTTCACCTTCTCAGCTGCTTGGCATGGGGAACACACTGCGGCGTTAGGATACAAGGACAACGACACTAGACCAGAGTGATGGCTTGGCATGGGAAACTCTCTGCAGCGTTAGGATACAAGGACAAGGACACTAGACCAGAGTGATGGCTTGGCATGGGGAACTCTCTGCAGTGTTAGGATACAAGGACAACGACACTAGACCAGAGTGATGGCTTGGCATGGGAAACACACTGCAGCGTTAGGATAAAAGGACAACGACACTAGACCAGAGTGATGGCTTGGCATGGGAAACACACTGCAGCATTAGGATACAAGGACAACGACACTAGACCAGAGTGATGGCTTGGCATGGGAAACTCTCTGCAGCATTAGGATACAAGGACAACGACACTAGACCAGAGTGATGGCTTGGCATGGGGAACTCTCTGCAGCATTAGGATACAAGGACAACGACACTAGACCAGAGTGATGGCTTGGCATGGGGAACTCTCTGCAGCGTTAGGATACAAGGACAAGGACACTAGACCAGAGTGATGGCTTGGCATGGGAAACACACTGCAGCATTAGGATACAAGGACAACGACACTAGACCAGAGTGATGGCTTGGCATGGGGAACTCTCTGCAGCATTAGGATACAAGGACAACGACACTAGACCAGAGTGATGGCTTGGCATGGGGAACTCTCTGCAGCGTTAGGATACAAGGACAAGGACACTAGACCAGAGTGATGGCTTGGCATGGGGAACTCCCTGCAGCGTTATGAACCAAGGACAAGGACACTAGACCAGAGTGCTGGCTTGGCATGGGAAAAACACTTTACCTACAGATGGTGACATAAGGAGGACGAAAATAGAGTGTGATATCTAGTTGAAAAGGAAGGTATGTTTTATCCAGCCCCTGATATTGCACAGTTGGCCCTTATCAGAACCACACTACAGGGTTTATTATAATACTGACCAGACATCAGAACCACATTACAGGGTTTAATATTATACTGACCAGGTATCAACCACGTTACAGGGTTTATTATCATACTGACCAAATATCAGAACCACACTACAGGGTTTATTATCATACTGACCAAATATCAGAACCACATTACAGGGTTTAATATCATACTGACCAAATATCAGAACCACATTACAGGGTTTAATATTATACTGACCAGGTATCAGAACCACGTTACAGGGTTTAATATCATACTGACCACACATCAGAACCACATTACAGGGTTTAATATCATACTGACCAGGTATCAGAACCACATTACAGGGTTTCATATTGTCACGGATCCCTCCGGGAACATTCATTATGCACACCTGGCCCCTATTCCCAGTGATTAGTAATTGTATAAGTTGTGGCCTTTGGTTTACCAGTGTCCTGTCGATTATTGTTACAATGTCCCGTTGATGCGTGTGAGTGCCTGTGCTGTGTGTTTTGGGCTTTCGTGCCCTTGTGGATGGGGCAGATGATTACGGGTCTCGTCCCGTGTGTTATTTATTCGAGGTGCTCCTCGCTCTTTTGTTTGTGTTTGTACCCTGTGTTTTTGTTTACGTGTTTGTTTGGTCTTCGTCCCCGTGCCTTTACACGGCAAGCCGTAATTTGAGCTTTAATTAAAAAATAAAAAAAAACTCTATTACGCATTCCTGCGCCATTCTCCCGATCCCTTCATACCAACGTGACACATTTTATACTGACCAGACATCAGAATCACATTACAGGGTTCAATATCATACTGCTCTGAGCAGAAGTGAACTCTACAGGTGTCAGATAATGGAACAGTAGAGTAGGGAATCGGCTGTGAATCCTAAATACTCCAGAATGGTTCCTCCGCTGCCCGGAGACGATTCTTTAATGTACTTAACCAGTTAGAGCTCTAGGGGCGCTATTTCATTTTTGGATAAAAAACGTTCCCGTTTTAAGCGCGATATTTTGTCACGAAAAGATGCTCGACTATGCATATTCTTGACAGTTTTGGAAAGAAAACACTCTGAAGTTTCAGAATCTGCAAAGATTTTGTCTGTAAGTGCCCCAGAACTCATTCTACAGGCGAAACCAAGATGATGCATCACCCAGGAATTAGCAGAATTTCTGAAGCTCTGTTTTCCATTCTCTCCTTATCTGGCTGTGATTGCGCAACGAATGAGCCTACACTTTCTGTCGTTCGCCCAAGGTCTTAGCAGCATTGTGACGTATTTGTAGGCATATCATTGGAAGATTGACCATAAGAGACTACATTTTCCAAGTGTCCGCCTGGTGTCCTGCGTCGAATTCGGTGCGCAATTGCCAGCTGCTTCTACTTTACCATTTGATTCAGGGGAGAAAGCATGTGTCCAAGAACGATGTATCAATGAAGAGATATGTGAAAAACACCTTGATGATTGATTCTAAACAACGTTTGCCATGTTTTCAGTCGATATTATGGAGTTAATTTGGAAAAAAGTTTGCGTTTTGAGGACTGAATTTATGGATTTTTTTTGGTAGCCAAATGTGATGTATAAAACGGAGCTATTTCTAATACACAAGGAATCTTTTTGGAAAAACTGAGCATCTGCTATCTAACTGAGAGTATCCTCATTGAAAACATCAGAAGTTCTTCAAAGGTAAATTATTTTATTTGAAGGCTTTTATGTTTTTGTTAATGTTGCGTGCTGGATGCTAACGCTAATGCTAACGCTAAATGCTAACGCGAAATGCTAACTCTAGCTAGCTACTTTTACACAAATGATTGTTTTCCTATGGTTGAGAAGCATATTTTGAAAATCTGAGATGACAGTGTTGTTTACAAAAGGCTAAGCTTGAGAGATGGCATATTTATTTCATTTCATTTGCGATTTTCATAAATAGTTAACGTTGTGTTATGCTAATGAGCTTGCTGATAGATTTACACAATCCTGGATACAGGGGTTTTTTCATAGCTAAACGTGACGCAGAAAACGGAGCGATTTGTCCTAAACAAATAATCTTTCAGGAAAAACTGAACATTTGCTATCTGAGAGTCTCCTCATTGAAAACATCTGAAGTTCTTCAAAGGTAAATGATTTTTTTGAATGCTTTTCTGTTTTTTTGTGTAAATGTTGCCAGCTGAATGCTAATGCTAAATGCTACGTTACACAAATGCTTGTTTTGCAATGGTTGAGAAGCATATTTTGAAAATCTGAGATGACAGTGTTGTTAACAAAAGGCTAAGCTTGAGAGCTAGCATATTTATTTCATTTCATTTGCGATTTTCATGAATAGTTAACGTTGCGTTATGGTAATGAGCTTGAGTCTGTATTCACGAACCCGGATCCGGGATGGGGAGATCAGAAAGGTTAATGTCCAATAGCCTTCAATTCCAAGCTGAATGAAGCACATATTTTATTTATTATTCATTTATTTATTTTTTTTACCCCTTTTTTCTCCCCAATTTCGTGGGGTCCAATTGTTGTAGTAGCTACTATCTTGTCTCATCGCTACAACTCCCGTACGGGCTCGGGAGAGACGAAGGTTGAATGTCATGCGTCCTCCGATACACAACCCAACCAAGCCGCACTGCTTCTTAACACAGCGCGCATCCAACCCGGAAGCCAGCCGCACCAATGTGTCGGAGGAAACACCGTGCACCTGGCAACCTTGGTTAGCGCACACTGCACCCGGCCCGCCACAGGAGTCGCTGGTGCACGATGAGACAAGGATATCCCTACCGACCAAGCCCTCCCTAACCCGGACGACGCTAGGCCAATTGTGCGTCGCCCCACGGACCTTCCGATCGCGGCTGGTTACGACAGAGCCTGGGCGCGAACCCAGAGTCTCTGATGGCACAGCTGGCCCTTAACCACTGCGCCACCCGGGAGGCTTAATGAAGCACATTTTGAATGTAAGATGTCTCTATATCTCCATCACACAGTATCATGAGGTCTGGTTAAAAAAAAATGAAAATATCTTTAGCAATTGGTGACCTTTGACCTTTACCCAAGGCATGAGCGTTACCTCTGCATGAAACCCTGTCAGTTAGACGCCCACGACTCCTGACCCCTGACCCCAGGGTTCAGAATAAGGAGACTGGAACACCAGTCAGTGAACCAACAGAGACGGCCGAACGGCCCAGACCCTGACACTTCCATCAGCACGGTAGGGTCAGGTATACTCATTACTGATCTCAGGTCAGGTTTACTGTCTCATTAGTGTCCTCAGGTCAGGGTGTCTACAGCCAGTAGATATACTGTCTGTGTGTTGGATGTGAGTGTGTGTGTTGGATGTGAGGACACTTGGGCTAATTAAGGATCCCACTTGCTCACGGGAGATTAGAGATCACCTGCATTGTTCTAATTCAGACTGCAAGGTGAGCTTTCAGGGCTCTTCACTCCCCAGACTTGAGTACAATTAGAAAAGTGTTGAATGAGGAGGACCCTGTAAAAGCTGTCTATTTCAACAGAGCTGTGATCTGTGTTATGTCATCGCAGTCTGGGTTGTGACGCTCCCTTTTAAGAAAGCCCCTCTTTACTGAACCAATACAAGCAGCATGTTTAAACAGGTCGCCAACGTGGATTGTAATAGAGAAGTCACTTCAATTCTGGCAGAGCTTCGAGCAGGGCACACACACACACACACACAAACACTAGCATGCAGCCACTGGTCTCTGTCGTTGATTGAGTGAACAGTGTTAGTGCCATTTGGCCCCCTCTTCCCTATTGGACCTGGTTAAAGTAGGGTCCCTTATAGGGAATAGGGTGGCATTTGGCACACAGCCAAGGTGGACTCTACATTTGATCTGGTGATATTTTATGTCTCTGGCTCCAAATTAGTTTAATTAAATCGCAAGTTAAATGAATCACGAGTTAAATGAATCACGAGTTAAATGAATCACGAGTTAAATGAATCACGAGTTAAATGAATCAGAGTTAAATGAATCAGAGTTAAATGAATCAGAGTTAAATGAATCAGTGTCAAATGAATCAGAGTTAAATGAATCAGAGTTAAATGAATCAGTGTTAAATTAATCAGAGTTAAATGAATCAGAGTTAAATGAATCAGAGTTAAATGAATCAGATAAACTAATCAGCTTCAGCTTCATGTTCTAATGAAGCTCAGACAAGTCCACAGAGTATTCTCCTGTTCTTTCACACTGCTAACGTTAAAGAGTAATCCATAGAGGAAACAGTACAAATCTTTCCAACAGCCACGTTTCGGTAAAAGCTGAAGGATGTTCCTGGAGAAATGTAACTACTCTCAAAGTCACATGCAGAGCAATGGATGCAACGACTGACTATACCATGATATCAACACGATCGTTTGAACCATCTTGACTTCAATACAGTCTTGGTTTTACATTGACTTCAATACAGTCTTGGTTTTACATTGACTTCAATACAGTCTTGGTTTTACATTGACTTCAATAAAGTCTTGGTTTTACATTGACTTCAATAAAGTCTTGGTTTTACATTGACTTCAATAAAGTCTTGGTTTACATTGACTTCAATACAGTCTTGGTTTTACATTGACTTCAATACAGTCTTGGTTTACATTGACTTCAATACAGTCTTGGTTTACATTGACCAATACAGTCTTGGTTTTACATTGACTTCAATAAAGTCTTGGCTTTACATTGACTTCAATAAAGTCTTGGTTTTACATTGACTTCAATACAGTCTTGGTTTTACATTGACTTCAATACAGTCTTGGTTTTACATTGACTTCTTATATTTTGAGTTCTGATGGAGTACGACATTTGAACTTAGCTCATGAAGCGTTTATAAGTTATATTCATTGATTAATTTATAAGTTATATTCAAGGAGTAATTAAAAAGAAATGTTAATTTTAATTATTTATTGATTCATTTACAACAAATATTAATTGATTCATTTTTTGATTCATGTATAAGTTATACATTGATTAGTTTATTGATTAATTTATAAGTTATATTAATTGACTAATTGATTGATTAATTAATAAGTTATGTTAATTTATTCATGTATTCCTTCATTCGTTTATAAGTCAAAAAATGAATGCAGCAACTGCATATGTAAAATATGTCACAAGAATAATGTCTGGTTGACGAAACACCGACCTGTTCTCAACGAGCACCACTGACAAAACACTCAACCCATTCTCAACAAGCACCACTGACAAAACACCCAACCCATTCTCAATAAGAACCACTATCAAAACACTCAACGAATTCTCAACAAGCACCACTGACAAAACACCCAACCCATTCTCAACTAGCCCCACTGACAAAACACCCAACCCATTCTCAATAAGAACCACTATCAAAACACCCAACCCATTCTCAATAAGAACCACTATCAAAACACCCAACCCATTCTCAACAAGCACCACTGACAAAACACCAAACCCATTCTCAACAAGAACCACTATCAAAACACCCAACCCATTCTCAACAAGCCCCACTGACAAAACACCCAACCCATTCTCAACAAGCACCACTGACGAAACACCCAACCCATTCTCAATAAGAACAACTGACAAAAGACCCAACCCATTCTCAATAAGAACAACTGACGAAACACCCAACCCATTCTCAATAAGAACAACTGACGAAACACCCAACCCATTCTCAATAAGCCCCACATCTCGTCCATGGTGTAGTCGTGTGAGTCCTCAGAGGATTGAGATAGATGTGTGTGTCTGTCACTATCCTCCACTAGCTAATTAACATCAGTAATCCACACTCAGTTCGTTAGCTACTTCTTCGTCTCCCTCGTCTTGATTAGATTGCTATTTTATGATTGGGGATCGAGCTCGAGGCTGTTCTTGTCCCATTATAGGGCAGGGCAGCACTGTTTCATAGTATGCATCCCAAAATAGCACCCTCTTCCCTTTATAGTGCACTACTTCGGCCCATATGCCTCTGGTCAAAAGCAGTGAAGAATACAGTGGGGAAATGAAGCCATTTGGGACTCAGCCGTGGTAAACAGTACGATGATGGGTAATGAGTTGTGAGTGAATAAGTGACTGAACAATATAGCTGTGGCTTCTTAGCAGTGGCAGCTTAAACTGATGTCTCCAGAGTAATGGGTCTATCCATACTGGTATAAAGACAGTGGATAATGTAATGGTTATAGAGTCTATCCATACTGGTATAAAGACAGTGGACAATGTAATGTCTATAGAGTCTATCCATACTGGTATAAAGACAGTGGATAATGTAATGTCTATAGAGTCTATCCATACTGATATAAAGACAGTGGATAATGTAATGTCTATAGAGTCTATCCATACTGGTATAGAGACAGTGGATAATGTAATGTCTATAGAGTCTATCCATACTGATATAAAGACAGTGGATAATGTAATGTCTATAGAGTCTATCCATACTGATATAAAGACAGTGGATAATGTAATGTCTATAGAGTCTATCCATACTGGTATAAAGACAGTGGATAATGTAATGTCTATAGAGTCTATCCATACTGGTATAAAGACAGTGGGTAATGTCTATAGAGTCAATCCATACTGGTATAGAGACAGTGGATAATGTAATGTCTATAGAATCTATCCATACTGGTATAGAGACAGTGGGTAATGTAATGTCTATAGAGTCTATCCATACTGGTATAAAGACAGTGGATAATGTAATGTCTATAGAGTCTATCCATACTGATATAAAGACAGTGGGTAATGTAATGTCTATAGAGTCTATCCATACTGGTATAGAGACAGTGGATAATGTAATGTCTATAGAATCTATCCATACTGGTATAGAGACAGTGGGTAATGTAATGTCTATAGAGTCTATCCATACTGGTATAAAGACAGTGGATAATGTAATGTCTATAGAGTCTATCCATACTGGTATAGAGACAGTGGGTAATGTAATGTCTATAGAGTCTATCCATACTGGTATAGAGACAGTGGATAATGTAATGTCTATAGAGTCTATCCATACTGGTATAGAGACAGTGGATAATGTAATGGTTATAGAGTCTATCCATACTGGTATAAAGACAGTGGATAATGTCTATAGAGTCTATCCATACTGGTATAGAGACAGTGGATAATGTAATGGTTATAGAGTCTATCCATACTGGTATAAAGACAGTGGATAATGTAATGTCTATAGAGTCTATCCATACTGGTATAAAGACAGTGGTAATGTCTATAGAGTCTATCCATACTGGTATAAAGACAGTGGATAATGTAATGTCTATAGAATCTATCCATACTGGTATAAAGACAGTGGTAATGTCTATAGAGTCTATCCATACTGGTATAAAGACAGTGGTAATGTCTATAGAGTCTATCCATACTGGTATAGAGACAGTGGATAATGTAATATCTATGTGGGTAAAGAATAGTGGATAATGAGAGCAGATTTATTTTAAATAAATACATTTCAGAAAATGTGTAGTTGTTGTTTTTCTCAGATGTTTCCTGTTTTAACCCAAATATAAATAACGTACAACTCATATATCATACAGGTGTAAAGTTGTTTCCAGCAGACGAGGGACGTGTGGTTGGAGCACATAACTCAAATGTTAATACAGTGCTGATTATTTTAGACAAAATTACCTGGAAGGATTCCTACGACCAAAGAATCTTATTCCCAAGGATTATACCGCGACCAGCACAAGAACAACAACAGAACGCTGAAAATACAATCCAACCTGGAACTGTGAGTAATGTTTAGTCTGAAGCTACAGTGCCTTGCGAAAGTATTCGGCCCCCTTGAACTTTGCGACCTTTTGCCACATAAAACACACAAGGGAAAATAAATAAGCATAAATATGGGTTGTATTTACAATGGTGTGTGTTCTTCACTGGTTGCCCTTTTCTCGTGGCAACAGGTCACAAATCTTGCTGCTGTGATGGCACACTGTGGAATTTCACCCAGTAGATATGGGAGTTTGGATTGAACAAAATTGGATTTGTTCTCGAATTCTTTGTGGATTTGTGTAATCTGAGGGAAATACAGTGCCTTGCGAAAGTATTCGGCCCCCTTGAACTTTGCGACCTTTTGCCACATTTCAGGCTTCAAACATAAAGATATAAAACTGTATTTTTTTTGTGAAGAATCAACAACAAGTGGGACACAATCATGAAGTGGAACGACATTTATTGGATATTTCAAACTTTTTTAACAAATCAAAAACTGAAAAATTGGGCGTGCAAAATTATTCTTTATTGTTTTGAAACTTCTGTATGTGTTATATTTACTGTTAATTTTTATTGTTTATTTCACTTTTGTATATTATGTACCTTACTTGCTTTGGCAATGTTAGCATATGTTTCCCATGCCAATAAAGCCCCTTGAATTGAATTGAATTGAATTGAGAGAGAGGAGAAAGAGGAGAGAGAGAGAAGAGAGAGAGAGAGAGGAGACAGGAGAGATAGAGGAGTGAGAGAAGAGAGGGGGAGAGAGGGGAGAAAGGAGAGACAGAGAGAGGAGATAGATGGGAGAAAGAGGAGAGAGAGGGAGCACCAGGGGCAAATAGAGAGGGGCGAGAGGGGAGAGGGAGGTTGCAACAGGGGAAGAGAGAGAGGGAGAGGAGAGAGAGGATAGAGAGGTTACAACAGGGGAAGAAAGAAATTAGAGAATATGGAGAGGAGAGAGATTAGAGAGAGAGGAGAGAGAGAGGAGAGAGAGGAGAGAGAGGAGAGAGAGGGGAGAGAGGAGAGAGAGGAGAGAGAGGAGAGAGGGGAGAGAGGGTAGAGAGAGGAGAGAGAGGAGAGAGGGGAGAGAGAGGAGAGAGAGAGGGCACACAGGGGAAGAGAGAGGGGAGAGAGAGGAGAGAGGGAAGAGAGGAGAGAGAGAGGAGAGAGAGAGAGTATGGAGAGAGAGAGGGAGAGGAGAGAGAGGATAGAGAGGTTGCAACAGGGGAAGAAAGAAATTAGAGAATATGGAGAGGAGAGAGATTAGAGAGAGAGGAGAGAGAGGAGAGAGATTAGAGAGAGAGGAGAGAGATTAGAGAGAGAGGAGAGAGAGGGCACACATGGGAAGAGAGGGGAGAGAGAGAGGAGAGAGAAGAGAGTGAGGGAGAGAGAGAGATGAAGAACCAGGGGACGAGAGAGAGAGGGGAGAGAGAGGAGAGAGAGAGATGGACCACCAGAGGAAAAGAGAGAGAGGAGGGAGAGGGGAGACAGGAGAGAGTGATGAGAGAGACAGAGAACCAGGGGAAGAGAGAGGGGAGAGAGAGGAGAGAGGGAAGAGAGGAGAGAGAGAGGAGAGAGAAGAGAGTGAGGGAGAGAGATGAAGAACCAGGGGACGAGAGAGAGAGGGGAGAGAGAGGAGATAGAGGAGAGAGAGAGGAGAGAGAGAAGAGAGAGGGTTTACCAGGGGAAGAGAGAGAGGGGCGGGAGAGGGGAGACATGAGAGAGAGAGGAGAGAGACAGAGCACCAAGGGAAGAGAGAGAGGGGAGGGAGAGGGGAGACATGAGAGAGAGAGGAGAAAGACAGAACACCAGGGGAAGAGAGAGAGGGCATGGAGAGGGGAGACATGAGAGAGAGGAGAGAGGAGAGAGTAAGGGAGAGAGACGAAGAACCAGGGGACGAGAGAGAGGAGGGAGAGGGAAACAGAGGAGATAGAGGAGATAGAGGAGAAAGAGAGGAGAGAGAGAAGAGAGAGGGATTAACTGGGGAAGAGAGAGAGAGGAGAGGAGAGGTTGCAACAGGGAAGAGAGATATGAGAGAGAGAGAGAGAGAGAGAGAGAGAGAGAGAGAGAGAGAGATGAGAGAGATGAGGGAGGAGAGAAATAAAGCCCCTCGGATCGAATTGAATTGAATTGAGATAAAGGAGAGAGTAGAGAGAGAGAGGCGAGAGAGACAGTAGAGAGAGGGATTACCAGGGGAAGAGAGAGCGGAAAGAGAGTAGAGAGAGGAGACAGAGAGGAGAGAGAGGGAGCACCAGGGGAGGAGAGCTTGGGGCCATTGTTCCCCCGCAGTTCGCAGAGTTGAAGTTGCCAAGCAACAGAGAGAAGGCGACATACGACAGAGGGTGAGATTGCACTTGCCCGTGAGGGGTTGAGTGTGTGAGCGTGTGAGTACGTGTGTGTAATGATTTGTCATGACTCTAGTTTGCAGATACTAAATAACAGTATTCTGGAATGATAATAACTGTTCTCTGTGAACACAGAGCATCGTTATGTTGCTAAGTGTCGTTCCTAGGGATGGGAAACACATTTGGATAAACTCGCCATTACTCTAAAGTCACATTTGAATTGGGATCAGGGGGCTGATATATTTAAACTAAGAGGCAATATAATAATTTAGTTAGTGAAGGATGAATGGAAGACGTTCTGTGATGCCAGAGCGAAGGCAGCAGTACATCATCAGAAGCCTTGTCATGTCTACAGCCCAAATGGGGTACTGTGATGTCATTATGGGGTATTGTGATGTCA
This sequence comes from Oncorhynchus mykiss, assembly GCF_057628025.1. NCBI lineage: Eukaryota > Metazoa > Chordata > Actinopteri > Salmoniformes > Salmonidae > Oncorhynchus > Oncorhynchus mykiss. Next base: position 83,130,193 of record NC_143036.1, on the reverse strand, counting down.
TTATGGGGTATTGTGATGTCATTATGGGGTATTATGATGTCATTATGGGGTGTTGTGTGTGTGTACGGGTAAAAAGAACATATGCATCCATTTTAGGATAAGGCCGTAACATATCAAAATGAGGAAAAAAGGTGTCTGAATACTTTCTAAATGCACTGGACATGAAATGATATTTCTGTTTGTGGATGAATGTATTTCTGCCAGATGCCCTTTATGACGTTGTTGTGCTGAACATCCATTGCACAACGTTTTTTGAACTTTTGAAAAGCTTGATGATGGGATACAGGAAACACCACAACTCATCACTGTAGATCTCATAGCTATTCCATGACAGAACAATGGGGAAAATCCCTGTATGAGTAGAGATTAGGACCAGCTGACTGAGTTCATCACAGCAGAGAGAGAGAGAGAGAGAGAGAGAGAGAGAGAGAGAGAGAGAGAGAAAGAGGGAGGGAGGGAGGGAGGGAGGGAGGGAGGGAGGGACAGAGAGAGAGACAGAGATGGGGAACAGAAAGAGAACAGGACCTCACTATGGGGAACAGAAAGAGAATAGGACCTCACTATGGGGAACAGAAAGAGAATAGGGCCTCACTATGGGGAACAGAAAGAGAACAGGACCTCACTATGGGGAACAGAAAGAGAACAGGACCTCACTATGGGGAACAGGTCCTCACTATGGGGAGCAGGACCTCGCTATGGGGAACAGAAAGAGAACAGGACCTCACTATGGGAAACAGAAAGAGAACAGGACCTCACTATGGGGAACAGAAAGAGAACAGGACCTCACTATGGGGAACAGAAAGAGAACAGGACCTCACTATGGGAAACAGAAAGAGAACAGGACCTCGCTATGGGGAACAGAAAGAGAACAGGACCTCACTATGGGGAACAGAAAGAGAACAGGACCTCACTATGGGGAACAGAAAGAGACCAGGACCTCACTATGGGGAACAGGACCTCACTATGGGGAACAGGACCTCATTATGGGGAACAGGGCCTCACTATGGGGAACATGACCTCATTATGGGGAACAGGACCTCGCTATGGGGAAGAGAAAGAGACCAGGACCTCACTATGGGGAACAGAAAGAGACCAGGACCTCACTATGGGGAACAGAAAGAGACCAGGACCTCACTATGGGGAACAGAAAGAGACCAGGACCTCACTATGGGGAACAGAAAGAGAACATAGAGATATTGGACCAGGTAACCTGTATTCGTATTAAGGTGATCATGTGTCAATATATCCAATGGATGCCAGAGTAGGAATGCCAATGAGATGTGTCCTCTTCACAGGAGTGACTCCAACAGAAACAGGTACCTGGAATCAGTCTTAGCCTATTCCATATCACTCCTCCCCCCCCCCGAGACAGAGGTTGCATGGACTATTAATAATGAACCTCTCGAGCCTGCATCCAGGCAGGCCTCATCAACAGTTCCTGTTTCAATTAAAAAGGTAATTGCTATTTGTTTGTTATGACATGCACCATTCATTTCACTCTGCACTGAGAGGTGTCCGACCACAGTCAACTCTCCACGTCGTAAAACCATAGAATTAAACTTCAGTGAAATGGTGTAGAACGTTGACGCCACCAAATCAATTCTGTAAACAACAACAACAACAACAACTACTACTACGACTACGGGAGAATCACGTCCTTCATCGTCAGGGAAGATGAAGCTCGTCTGTTCTCACGCCGTTAGCTGGAGCTTAATTGGACGTTATTGGAGGAAATCTCTGGGGATCTGGAACATCCTCAGCAATGCACAGGGCCTCCTGTACCCTGTGACCTCATGTTGACCAGGGCTTCATATTCCCTGTGTAGTGACCTCATGTTGACCAGGGCTTCATATTCCCTGTGTAGTGACCTCATGTTGACCAGGGCTTCCTATTCCCTTTGCAGTGTACTCATGTTTACCAGGGCTTCCAATTCCCTCTATAGTGTACTCATGTTTACCAGGGCTTCCTATTCCCTCTATAGTGTACTCATGTTGACCAGGGCTTCCAATTCCCTCTATAGTGTACTCATGTTTACCAGGGCTTCCTATTCCCTCTATAGTGTACTCATGTTTACCAGGGCTTCCTATTCCCTCTATAGTGTACTCATGTTGACCAGGGCTTCCTATTCCCTCTATAGTGTACTCATGTTGACCAGGGCTTCCTATTCCCTCTATAGTGTACTCATGTTGACCAGGGCTTCCTATTCCCTCTATAGTGTACTCATGTTGACAAGGGGCTTCTAGTTCCTGTGTACTGACCTCATGTTGACATGGGCTTCTATTCCCTGTGTAGTGACCTCATGTTGACCAGGGGCTTCTATTCCCTGTGTAGTGACCTCATGTTGACCAGGGGCTTCTATCCCCTGTGTAGTGACCTCATGTTGACTAACTCACTTGAGAAAAGGGTACTTTTAGCTGCTGAGGAAATCGTTGAAATAACAAAATACTCAACGGCTGACGGACCGCCCCCAGGTGGTAAGAGTAGGTAGCAACACATCTGCCATGCTGATCCTCAACATTGGAGCCCCTCAGGGGTGCGTGCTCAGTCCCCTCCTGTCCTCCCTGTTCACCCACGACTGCATGGCCAGGCACGACTCCAACACCATCGTTAAGTTTGCAGATGACATCACAGTGGTAGGCCTGATCACCGACAACAATGAGACATCTTATATAGAGACCTCTCCCTCAACGTAATTAAGACAATGAGGAAGGAAAAGGAGGACAGAGTACGCCCCCATTCACATTGACGGGGCTCTAGTGGAGCAGGTTGAGATCTTCAAATTCCTTGGTGTCCACATCACCAACAAACTAGAATGGTCCAAACACACCAAGACAGTCTTGAAGAGGGCACGATAGAACAGGAGACTGAAAAGATTCGGGATGGGTCATCAGATCCTCAAAAGGTTATATACAGCTGCACCATGGTTGTATGGGGCTAAGCTGCCTGCCATCCAGGACCTCTACACCAGGCGGTGTCAGAGGAAGGTCCTAAAAATTGTCAAAGACCCCAGCCACCCCAGTCATAGACTGTTCTCTCTACTACCGCATGGCAAGTGGTACCGGAGCGTCAAGTCTAGGTCCAAGAGGCTTGTAAACAGCTTCTACCCCCCCAAGCCATAAGACTCCTGAACAACTAATCAAATGGCTACCCAGACTACTTGCAATAGTACCCCCCATCTTTTACGCTGCTGCTAATCTTTGTTTACAATCTATGCATAGTCACTTTAACTATACATTCATGTACATATTACCTCAATTAGCCCGACTAACCGGTGCCCCCGCACATTGACTCTGTTCCGGTACCCCCTGTATATAGCCTCCACATTGACTCTGTACCGTAACACCCTGAATATAGCCTCCACATTGACTCTGTACCGTAACACCCTGTATATATCCTCCACATTTACTCTGTACCGGTACCACCTGTATATAGCCTCCACATTGACTCTGTACCGTAACACCCTGTATATAGCCTCCACATTGACTCTGTACTGTAACACCCTGTATATAGCCTCCACATTGACTCTGTACCGTAACACCCTGTATATAGCCTCCACATTGACTCTGTACCATAACACCCTGTATATAGCCTCCACATTGACTCTGTACCGTAACACCCTGTATATAGCCTCGCTACTGTTATTTTCACTGTCATTTTACTGTTTTCTTAACCCTTATGTAACCTGACAGCAGAGGAACCCCTTATGTAACCTGACAGCAGAGGGAACAGTATGTAACCTGACAGCAGAGGGACCAGTATGTAACCTGACAGCAGAGGGAACAGTATGTAACCTGACAGCAGAGGAACCCTTATGTAACCTGACAGCAGAGGGACAGTATGTAACCTGACAGCAGAGGGAACAGTATGTAACCTGACAGCAGAGGAACCCTTATGTAACCTGACAGCAGAGGGAACAGTATGTAACCTGACAGCAGAGGGAACAGTATGTAACCTGACAGCAGAGGGAACAGTATGTAACCTGACAGCAGAGGGAACAGTATGTAACCTGACAGCAGAGGAACCCTTATGAAACCTGACAGCAGAGGAACCCTTATGTAACCTGACAGCAGAGGAACAGTATGTAACCTGACAGCAGAGGGAACAGTATGTAACCTGACAGCAGAGTAACCCTTATGTAACCTGACAGCAGAGGGAACAGTATGTAACCTGACAGCAGAGGGAACAGTATCTAACCTGACAGCAGAGGAACCCTTATGAAACCTGACAGCAGAGGAACAGTATGTAACCTGACAGCAGAGGGAACAGTATGTAACCTGACAGCAGAGGGAACAGTATGTAACCTGACAGCAGAGGGAACAGTATGTAACCTGACAGCAGAGGGAACCTTATGTAACCTGACAGCAGAGGAACCCTTATGTAACCTGACAGCAGAGGGAACAGTATGTAACCTGACAGCAGAGGAACCCTTATGTAACCTGACAGCAGAGGGACCCTTATGTAACCTGACAGCAGAGGAACAGTATGTAACCTGACAGCAGAGGGACCAGTATGTAACCTGACAGCAGAGGGAACATTATGCAACCTGACAGCAGAGGGAACAGTATGTAACCTGACAGCAGAGGGAACAGTATGTAACCTGACAGCAGAGGGAACAGTATGTAACCTGACAGCAGAGGGAACAGTATGTAACCTGACAGCAGAGGGAACAGTATGTAACCTGACAGCAGAGGGACCAGTATGTAACCTGACAGCAGAGGAACCCTTATGTAACCTGACAGCAGAGGGAACAGTATGTAACCTGACAGTAGAGGGAACAGTATGTAACCTGACAGCAGAGGGAACAGTATGTAACCTGACAGCAGAGGGAACAGCATGTAACCTGACAGCAGAGGGACCCTTATGTAACCTGACAGCAGAGGGAACAGTATGTAACCTGACAGCAGAGGAACCCTTATGTAACCTGACAGCAGAGGGACAGTATGTAACCTGACAGTAGAGGGACCCTTATGTAACCTGACAGCAGAGGGACCAGTATGTAACCTGACAGCAGAGGGACCCTTATGTAACCTGACAGCAGAGGAACCTTATGTAACCTGACAGCAGAGGGACCCTTATGTAACCTGACAGCAGAGGGACCAGTATGTAACCTGACAGCAGAGGGACCCTTATGTAACCTGACAGCAGAGGGAACAGTATGTAACCTGACAGCAGAGGGAACAGTATGTAACCTGACAGCAGAGGGAACAGTATGTAACCTGACAGCAGAGGAACCCTTATGTAACCTGACAGCAGAGGGACCCTTATGTGACCTGACAGCAGAGGGACCCTTATGTGACCTGACAGCAGAGGGAACAGTATGTAACCTGACAGCAGAGGAACCAGTATGTAACCTGACAGCAGAGGAACCTTATGTAACCTGACAGCAGAGGAACCTTATGTAACCTGACAGCAGAGGAACCTTATGTAACCTGACAGCAGAGGAACCCTTATGTAACCTGACAGCAGAGGGAACAGTATGTAACCTGACAGCAGAGGGACCAGTATGTAACCTGACAGCAGAGGGAACAGTATGTAACCTGACAGCAGAGGAACAGTATGTAACCTGACAGCAGAGGGAACAGTATGTAACCTGACAGCAGAGGGAACAGTATGTAACCTGACAGCAGAGGAACCCTTATGTAACCTGACAGCAGAGGGAACAGTATGTAACCTGACAGCAGAGGGAACAGTATGTAACCTGACAGCAGATGGACCCTTATGTAACCTGACAGCAGAGGAACAGTATGTAACCTGACAGCAGAGGGAACAGTATGTAACCTGACAGCAGAGGGACCAGTATGTAACCTGACAGCAGAGGAACCCTTATGTAACCTGACAGCAGAGGGAACAGTATGTAACCTGACAGCAGAGGAACCTTATGTAACCTGACAGCAGAGGGAACAGTATGTAACCTGACAGCAGAGGAACCTTATGTAACCTGACAGCAGAGGGAACAGTATGTAACCTGACAGCAGAGGGAACAGTATGTAACCTGACAGCAGATGGAACAGTATGTAACCTGACAGCAGAGGGAACAGTATGTAACCTGACAGCAGAGGGAACAGTATGTAACCTGACAGCAGAGGAACCCGTATGTAACCTGACAGCAGAGGGAACAGTATGTAACCTGACAGCAGAGGGAACCCCTTATGTAACCTGACAGCAGAGGAACCCTTATGTAACCTGACAGTAGAGGGAACAGTATGTAACCTGACAGCAGAGGAACAGTATGTAACCTGACAGCAGAGGGACCAGTATGTAACCTGACAGCAGAGGGAACAGTTTGTAACCTGACAGCAGAGGGAACCCCTTATGTAACCTGACAGCAGAGGGAACAGTATCTAACCTGACAGCAGAGGGAACCCCTTATGTAACCTGACAGCAGAGGAACCCTTATGTAACCTGACAGTAGAGGGAACAGTATGTAACCTGACAGCAGAGGAACAGTATGTAACCTGACAGCAGAGGGAACAGTATGTAACCTGACAGCAGAGGGACCAGTATGTAACCTGACAGCAGAGGGAACAGTATGTAACCTGACAGTAGAGGAACCCTTATGTAACCTGACAGCAGAGGAACAGTATGTAACCTGACAGCAGAGGAACAGTATGTAACCTGACAGCAGAGGGAACAGTATGTAACCTGACAGCAGAGGGAACAGTATGTAACCTGACAGCAGAGGGAACAGTATGTAACCTGACAGCAGAGGGAACCCCTTATGTAACCTGACAGCAGAGGAACCCTTATGTAACCTGACAGCAGAGGGAACCCTCTGAAAACTTCTGCTGAGTAGAGAGAGGCAGTGAAACAGGGTTGAGAACCGACGCAGACAGACTCTGATGCTTGATTGGTAGGCAGACCAGACTGGAGGTCTATAGAGAGAGAGGTCACTCTATCCAGACCAGACTGGAGGTCTATAGAGAGAGTCACTCTATTCAGACCAGACTGGAGGTCTATAGAGAGAGAGGTCACTCTATCCAGACCAGACTGGAGGTCTATAGAGAGAGTCACTCTATTCAGACCAGACTGGAGGTCTATAGAGAGAGTCACTCTATCCAGACCAGACTGGAGGTCTATAGAGAGAGAGGTCACTCTATCCAGACCAGACTGGAGGTCTATAGAGAGCGAGTCCCTCCATCCAGACCAGACTGGAGGTCTATAGAGAGAGTCACTCTATCCAGACCAGACTGGAGGTCTATAGAGAGAGTCACTCTATCCAGACCAGACTGGAGGTCTATAGAGAGAGTCACTCCATCCAGACCAGACTGGAGTTCTATAGAGAGAGTCACTCTATCCAGACCAGACTGGAGGTCTATAGAGAGATCCAGACCAGACTGGAGGTCTATAGAGAGAGAGTCACACTATCCAGACCAGACTGGAGGTCTATAGAGAGATCCAGACCAGACTGGAGGTCTATAGAGAGAGGTCACACTAGTCTCTGTGTGTCAGACTAGATCGTCTTCACACTGTATTAAGTACTGTACTGGAAGTCCTGTTTTGGATGACACAGATCTGATCTGTGGGTATTTGGCAAAGTCAAATGCACTTCTGAAAACCCTTCAGGGAAATCCACTGTTTGCATTAAATGAAATAAGCATCAGTAACTAATAAAACCCCCAAAATGTGTCCGGTATATTTACATTTACATGGACATCTCAAATTAAATTAGTGAAGTTGGTAATGAACTAAGAAGAGATTGTAGTTGGCTGTGCTGCTGACGGCAAACAAGCTGAGTATTCATGTGTTAATTCAGCGAGGACACAACTGAATGTGAATCAGCTGGGCCTTGTATCACAAACAGCATCCTATTCCCTACATAGTGCACTACATTAGACCAGGGCCTATAGGGGCGTAGTGAACTAAAGTATATAGGGAATAGGGTGCCGTTTTAAATGCAGACAGGATGTTTTTGCTGACTCACATGTCAAGAATGTCCCGAGGCTCAATACAATAGAATTATATATTAATGCCAGGCTCTATATAAAATAATTATAGATTAATACCAGGCTCTATATAATAATATATTAATACCAGGCTCTATATAATATAATTATATATTAATACCAGGCTCTATATAAAATAACTATAGATTAATACCAGGCTCTATATAATTATATATTAATACCAGGCTCTATATAATATAATTATATATTAATACCAGGCTCAATACAATAGAATTATATATTAATACCAGGCTCTATATAAAATAATTATAGATTAATACCAGGCTCTATATAAAATAATTATAGATTAATACCAGGCTCTATATAATATAATTATATATTAATACCAGGCTCTATATAATATAATTATCTATTAATACCAGGCTCAATACAATATAATTATATATTTATACCAGGCTCTATATAATATAATTATATATTAATACCAGGCTCTATATAACATTATTATAGATTAATACCAGGCTCTATATAATATAATTATATATTAATACCAGGCTCTATATAACATTATTATAGATTAATACCAGGCTCTATATAATATAATTATAGATTAATACCAGGCTCTATATAATATAATTATAGATTAATACCAGGCTCAATACAATATAATTATATATTAATACCAGGCTCAATACAATATAATTATATATTAATGCCAGGCTCTATATAAAATAACTATAGATTAATACCAGGCTCTATATAATTATATATTAATACCAGGCTCTATATAATATAATTATATATTAATACCAGGCTCTATATAATATAATTATATATTAATACCAGGCTCTATATAATATAATTATATATTAATACCAGGCTCTATATAATATATTAATACCAGGCTCTATATAATATAATTATAGATTAATACCAGGCTCTATATAATATAATTACATATTAATACCAGGCTCTATATAATTATATATTAATACCAGGCTCTATATAATATAATTATATATTAATACCAGGCTCTATATAATATAATTATATATTAATACCAGGCTCTATATAATATAATTATATATTAATACCAGGCTCTATATAATATATTAATACCAGGCTCTATATAATATAATTATAGATTAATACCAGGCTCTATATAATATATTAATACAGGGCTTTCTGTAACGGTTTTCTTCGGGGGAAGGAGAGTCGGACCAAAATGCAGCGTGGTATTCTTGATACATATTTAATAAAGACGAAAAAACGAACAATACAAAAACAACAAACGAAACGTGAAAACCTAACAGCCTCTCTGGTGACAACAAACACAGAGACAGGAACAATCACCCACAAAACACTCAAAGAATATGGCTGCCTAAATATGGTTCCCAATCAGAGACAACGATAAACACCTGCCTCTGATTGAGAACCACTCTAGACAGCCATAGACCTTGCTAAAGAACCCCACTAAACCACAATCCCAATACCTACGAAAAACCCCAAGACAAAACACACCACATAATAAACCCATGTCACATCCTGGCCTGACCAAAATAATAAAGAAAACACAAAATATAAAGACCAGGGCGTGACAGAACCCCCTCCTTGCAGACTGGCAGCTCTGAACAGGCGAGAGACTCCAGTAGTGCTGGAGAGGAGGAAGGCTCTGACTGTGCTGAACAGGCGGGAGACTCCGGCAGCGCTGGAGAGGAGGAAGGCTCTGACTGCGCTGAACAGGCGGGAGACTCCGGCAGCGCTGGAGAGGAGGAAGGCTCTGACTGCGCTGAACAGGCGGGAGACTCCGGCAGCGCTGGAGAGGAGGAAGGCTCTGACTGCGCTGAACAGGCGGGAGACTTCGGCAGCGCTGGAGAGGAGGAAGGCTCTGGCAGCGCTGGACAGGCGAGGCGCACTGTAGGCCTGATACGTGGTGCTGGCACTGGTGGTACTGGGCCGAGAACACGCACAGGAAGCCTGGTGCGGGGAGCTGCCACCGGAGGGCTGGTGCGTGGAGGTGGTACTGGATAGACCGGACCGTGCAGGCGCACTGGAGCTCTTGAGCACCGAGCCTGCCCAACCTTACCTGGCTCGATGCCCACTCTAGCCCGGCCGATACGAGGAGCTGGTATGTACCGCACCGGGCTATGCACCCGCACTGGAGACACCGTGCGCACCACAGCATAACACGGTGCCTGCCCGGTCTCTCTAGCCCCCCGGTAAGCACAGGAAGTTGGCGTAGGTCTCCTACCTGGCGTAGCCATACTCCCTGTGAGCCACCCCCCCCCCAAGAAATTTTTGGGGCTGACTCTCGGGCTTCCATCCGCGTCGCCGTGCTGCCTCCTCATACCAGCGCCTCTCCGCTTTCGCCGCCTCCAGTTCTTCTTTGGGGCGGCGATATTCTCCAGGCTGTGCCCAGGGTCCTTTTCCGTCCAATATCTCCTCCTAAGTCCAGAAATCCTGTGATCGCTGCTCCTCCTGCTGCTGCCTGTCACCACGCCACTTGGTCCTGTTGTGGTGGGTGATTCTGTTACGGTTTTCTTCGGGGGAAGGAGAGTCGGACCAAAATGCAGCGTGGTATTCTTGATACATATTTAATGAAGACGAAAAAACGAACAAAACAACAAACGAAACGTGAAAACCTATACAGCCTATCTGGTGCAAACTAACACAGAGACAGGAACAATCACCCACGAAACACTCAAAGAATATGGCTGACTAAATATGGTTCCCAATCAGAGACAACGATAAACACCTGCCTCTGATTGAGAACCACTCCAGACAGCCATAGACCTTGCTAGAGAACCCCACTAAACCACAATCCGATAACCTACAACAACCCCTAGACTAAACACACCACATAATAAACCCATGTCACATCCTGGCCTGACCAAAATAATAAAGAAAACACAAAATATAAAGACCAGGGCGTGACACTCTATCAAACTCTCCTATAGTAATAAAATACATTGGCTTCATTTTGACACTTTAACTGCACTGTTGAAATGTTTCTCTCAAAGGAGGCTGACAAATGTAATGTCTGAGTTTAATATTTTAGTAGAGGTAAACATTATCAAATGTATTTCATTCATGTCAAAATCATTTCTCCATTAGTGTAAATGTCCCATGTTGTCTCTGATAGTCCTGTTTGGGTCCATATGAGATCTGGGTAAATTTCTCCATTAGTGTAAATGTCCCATGTTGTCTCTGATAGTCCTGTTTGGGTCCAAATGAGGTCTGGGTAGCCAACTGACTGAAATGTGCGTCCTAAACTACACAATATACCCTATATAGTGCACTACTTTGACCAGGGCCAATAGGGTAGTAGTGGACTGCCTGGCTACTATCTGTATGCCTCTGCCATTTCTATTCCTCCGTACCTGGTGCTTGGCCAGAGGGGAAACTGACTACAGGACACCCCATTTCTATTCCTCCGTACCTGGTGCTTGGCCAGAGGGGAAACTGACTACAGGACACGCTGAAGGTGAATACATCAAGTCATGTAGTTATCTGTCAGAGCTCAGAGAGAGAGAGAGACCGGTCAGGACAGGGGTTCTCAAACTTGGTCCCGGGGACCCCGAGGGGTGCACTACACAGCTGACCCCCCCCCCCCCCCCAAAAAAATCAACTAATCATTCAAGCTTTGATCCTTTGAATCGGCTGTGTAGTGCTGTCACGTTCTGAACTTAGTTCTTTTGTTATGTCGTTGTTTTAGTATGGTCAGGGCGTGAGTTGGGTGGGTTGTCTATGTTCCTTTTATCTATGTTTTGGGATTTCTGTGTTCTCAATCAGAGGCAGCTGTTTATCGTTGTCCCTGATTCAGAACCATATTTAGTTAGCCTGGTTGTCCCTGATTGAGAACCATATTTAGGCAGCCTGGTTGTCCCTGATTAAGAATCATATTTAGGTAGCCTGGTTGTCCCTGATTGAGAACCATATTTAGGTAGCCTGGTTGTCCCTGATTGAGAACCATACTTAGGTAGCCTGGTTGTCCCTGATTGAGAACCATACTTAGGTAGCCTGGTTGTCCCTGATTGAGAATCATATTTAGGTAGCCTGGTTGTCCCTGGTTGAGAATCATATTTAGGTAGCCTGGTTGTCCCTGATTGAGAACCATATTTAGGTAGCCTGGTTTCACTGTTGAGTTGTGGGTGATTATTTTCCTGTTTAGTTTAGTTTTTTTTTGTTATTCACCTTTACTGGGACTGTTCGTTGGTCGTTTATTGTTTTGTTCAAGCGTTCTATTACTTAATTAAAAGATATGAACACTTACCCACGCTGCTCTTTGGTCCTCACCGTCTTCCACCGACGACCGCTACAAGAGTTTAGGCAACATCCAAAAACGTGCAACCGTTCAGGTCCCGGGGACTGAGTTTGGGAAATGCCGGGTTTAGAGGAGGCCTATCCCAATGTCCCTGGTCTTCCACGAGAACAGAGAAACGAATACAATAAAAGAATCGACACGACCGGGAGGTTTTATCCAAGCAGAGCCACTCAGAGCCTTTACCCAAGCACTGCTATCGACCAGGGCTCTAAGGGTCCGTTTCAGATTAAGTCTGTACCATAAGGAGCCCTGGGCGACAGCAGTGTATTATATAGGGCAGGGCTGTCCAACCCTCTTCCTGGAGATCTACTGTCTCTTCCTGGAGATCTACTGTCTCTTCCTGGAGATCTACTGTCTCTTCCTGGAGATCTACTGTCTCTTCTTGGAGATCTACTGTCTCTTCCTGGAGATCTACTGTCCTGTAGGTTTTACAGTCCAACCCTCTTCCTGGAGATCTACTGTCCTGTAGGTTTTCAGTCCAACCCTCTTCCTGGAGATCTACTGTCCTGTAGGTTTTACAGTCCAACCCTCTTCCTGGAGATCTATTGTCCTGTAGGTTTTACAGTCCAACCCTCTTCCTGGAGATCTACTGTCCTGTAGGTTTTACAGTCCAACCCTCTTCATGGAGATCTACTGTCCTGTAGGTTTTACAGTCCAACCCTCTTCCTGGAGATCTACTGTCCTGTAGGTTTTCAGTACAACCCTCTTCCTGGAGATCTACTGTCCTGTAGGTTTTACAGTCCAACCCTCTTCCTGGAGATCTACCGTCCTGTGGGTTTTCAGAATGCTTTTGATTCCAGGTAGAATGCTTTTGATTCCAGGTAGAATGCTTTTGATTCCAGGTAGAATGCTTTTGATTCCAGTTAGAATGCTTTTGATTCCAGGTAGAATGCTTTTGATTCCAGGTAGAATGCTTTTGATTCCAGGTAGAATGTTTTTGGGTTCCATTTTGAACCCTTTCCACAACCCTTTCCACATGCAACTAAAACATGGTTTTACTTGGAACCAAAAAGGGTCATCCTACGGGGGACAGCCAAAATAACCCCTTTTTGGAAGCCTTTTTTCCCCCTAAGAGCGGGTCTCCTAAAGCTCTATGGGGTCGTGAGATAGACACAAGGCATTATCATAATCCATAAAGCTGCTGTAGACAGGGTAGCAGGTGACGACCTCCTGTGAGAGGTCACAGCAGTGTACAGTATCACTCTAATGAAAGATTGTCCCTCCTTCACAGATCTTCTGAACTCGCTACGTTGGGTTCAAGAGGCTATGGGCCGCATACCAAATGGGCACCTATTGCCTATATAGTGCACTACTTTTGACCAGAGCCCTATGGGAAATAGCACGACATTTGGGATGGGCACCTACATCTTGGAGTAGGAGGAGAGACATATGCTGTTGGACATCCAGCTATACTGTCGTATATATTCTGATACACTGTAGTATACACTCCGCTATACTGTAGTATACAGTCTGATATGCTGTACTGTAGTATACACTCTGATATACTGTAGTATACACTCTGATATTTATTTTACCTTTATTTTACTAGGCAATTCAGTTAAGAACAAATTCTTATTTTCAATGACGGCCTAGGAACAGTCGGTTAACTGTCTGTTCAGGGGCAGAACGACAGATTTGTACCTTGTCAGCTCGGGGATTCGAACTTGAAATCTTTCGGTTACTAGTCCAACGCTCCATGTTAAGAAGGTGATATACTGTAGTATACACTCTGATATACTGTCGTATACACTCTGATATACTGTCGTATACACTCTGATATACTGTCGTATACACTCTGATATACTGTAGTATACACTCTGATATACTGTCGTATACACTCTGATACACTGTAGTATACACTCTGATATACTGTCGTATACACTCTGATACACTGTAGTATACACTCTGATATACTGTAGTATACACTCTGATATACTGTAGTATACACTCTGATATACTGTAATATACACTCTGATATGCTATACTGTAATATACACTCTGATATGCTATACTATAGTATACATTATGATATACATTTGGACATCCAGCTATACTGTAGTATACACTGATGGCTTAATCAATAGATCTGTGTCCTTCAGCTTCAATGCCAAGTGCCTCATTAAGAGAGCCCTCTCCTTCACGTCCAGTCTCACATGCATGCGGACTATCAGTGCAAATACATTGTGTGGCTAAATCCCGCATAAGCCTATTTCATGAACCCATTTACTGAGAAATTCATCAAGACAGCTTTCACCTTTGTTTACCAAGACAACATTCGGTTTTTCTAACATGGCATGACGCTTCACTGACCTTTGCGTCACAATCACACATATGAAATAACCCAACGATTCTCCGAGGCACACTGGGAACTGCCTTGAGAAATGTGAAGTCCTGTTCAAACCCTATGTCGTAAGAGTTCGTTAGTATGCTACGAACATGTTGTAATACATGTTAAGAAGGTGATAGCTGAAATCAAATCAAAATCGTTGAAATAACAAAATACTCAACGGCTGACGGACCGCCCCCAGGTGGTAAGAGTAGGTAGCAACACATCTGCCATGCTGATCCTCAACATTGGAGCCCCTCAGGGGTGCGTGCTCAGTCCCCTCCTGTCCTCCCTGTTCACCCACGACTGCATGGCCAGGCACGACTCCAACACCATCGTTAAGTTTGCAGATGACATCACAGTGGTAGGCCTGATCACCGACAACAATGAGACATCTTATATAGAGACCTCTCCCTCAACGTAATTAAGACAATGAAGATGATTGTGGACTACAGGAAAAGGAGGACAGAGTACGCCCCCATTCACATTGACGGGGCTCTAGTGGAGCAGGTTGAGGGGGTATATAGTCTCCACATTGACTCTGTACCGGTACCACCTGTATATAGCCTCCACATTGACTCTGTACATGTACCCCCTGTATATAGCCTCCACATTGACTCTGTACCGGTACCCCCTGTATATAGCCTCCACATTGACTCTGTACCGGTACCCCCTGTATATAGCCTCGCTACTGTTATTTTCACTGTCATTTTACTGTTTTCTTTACTTATCTATTGTTTACCTAATACTTAAAAATGAAACTGTTGGTCAGGGCTTGTAAGTAAGCATTTCACTGTAAGGTCTACATCTTCAGTATTCAGCGCATGTGACAAATACATTTTGATTTGATTTGATTGGATTTGTGTAACCTGACAGCAGAGGAACCTTATGTAACCTGACAGCAGAGGGAACAGTATGTAACCTGACAGCAGAGGAACCATTATGTAACCTGACAGCAGAGGGAACAGTATGTAACCTGACAGCAGAGGGAACAGTATGTAACCTGACAGCAGAGGAACCATTATGTAACCTGACAGCAGAGGAACCTTATGTAACCTGACAGCAGAGGAACCATTATGTAACCTGACAGCAGAGGGAACAGTATGTAACCTGACAGCAGAGGGAACAGTATGTAACCTGACAGCAGAGGGAACAGTATGTAACCTGACAGCAGAGGGAACCTTATGTAACCTGACAGCAGAGGGAACCTTATGTAACCTGACAGCAGAGGGAACCTTATGTAACCTGACAGCAGAGGGACCCTTATGTAACCTGACAGCAGAGGGAACAGTATGTAACCTGACAGCAGAGGGAACCTTATGTAACCTGACAGCAGAGGGACCAGTATGTAACCTGACAGCAGAGGGAACAGTATGTAACCTGACAGCAGAGGGAACCTTATGTAACCTGACATTAGAGGAACCCTTATGTAACCTGACAGCAGAGGGAACAGTATTTAACCTGACAGCAGAGGAACCCCTTATGTAACCTGACAGCAGAGGGACCAGTATGTAACCTGACAGCAGAGGAACCCTTATGTAACCTGACAGTAGAGGGACCAGTATGTAACCTGACAGCAGAGGGAACAGTATGTAACCTGACAGCAGAGGAACCCTTATGTAACCTGACAGCAGAGGGACCAGTATGTAACCTGACAGCAGAGGGAACAGTATGTAACCTGACAGCAGAGGGACCAGTATGTAACCTGACAGCAGAGGAACAGTATGTAACCTGACAGCAGAGGAACAGTATGTAACCTGACAGCAGAGGAACAGTATGTAACCTGACAGCAGAGTGAACAGTATGTAACCTGACAGCAGAGGGAACAGTATGTAACCTGACAGCAGAGGAAACAGTATGTAACCTGACAGCAGAGGGACCAGTATGTAACCTGACAGCAGAGGGAACAGTATGTAACCTGACAGCAGAGGGACCCTTATGTAACCTGACAGCAGAGGGACCCTTATGTAACCTGACAGCAGAGGGAACAGTATGTAACCTGACAGCAGAGGGAACCTTATGTAACCTGACAGCAGAGGGACCAGTATGTAACCTGACAGCAGAGGAACCCCTTATGTAACCTGACAGCAGAGGGAACAGTATGTAACCTGACAGCAGAGGGAACAGTATGTAACCTGACAGCAGAGGGAACAGTATGTAACCTGACAGCAGAGGGAACCTTATGTAACCTGACAGCAGAGGGAACCTTATGTAACCTGACAGCAGAGGGAACCTTATGTAACCTGACAGCAGAGGGACCCTTATGTAACCTGACAGCAGAGGGAACAGTATGTAACCTGACAGCAGAGGGAACCTTATGTAACCTGACAGCAGAGGGACCAGTATGTAACCTGACAGCAGAGGGAACAGTATGTAACCTGACAGCAGAGGGAACCTTATGTAACCTGACAGCAGAGGAACCCTTATGTAACCTGACAGCAGAGGGAACAGTATTTAACCTGACAGCAGAGGAACCCCTTATGTAACCTGACAGCAGAGGGACCAGTATGTAACCTGACAGCAGAGGAACCCTTATGTAACCTGACAGTAGAGGGACCAGTATGTAACCTGACAGCAGAGGGAACAGTATGTAACCTGACAGCAGAGGAACCCTTATGTAACCTGACAGCAGAGGGACCAGTATGTAACCTGACAGCAGAGGGAACAGTATGTAACCTGACAGCAGAGGGACCAGTATGTAACCTGACAGCAGAGGAACAGTATGTAACCTGACAGCAGAGGAACAGTATGTAACCTGACAGCAGAGGAACAGTATGTAACCTGACAGCAGAGTGAACAGTATGTAACCTGACAGCAGAGGGAACAGTATGTAACCTGACAGCAGAGGAAACAGTATGTAACCTGACAGCAGAGGGACCAGTATGTAACCTGACAGCAGAGGGAACAGTATGTAACCTGACAGCAGAGGGACCCTTATGTAACCTGACAGCAGAGGGACCAGTATGTAACCTGACAGCAGAGGAACCCTTATGTAACCTGACAGCAGAGGGAACCTTATGTAACCTGACAGCAGAGGGAACAGTATGTAACCTGACAGCAGAGGGACCAGTATGTAACCTGACAGCAGAGGGAACAGTATGTAACCTGACAGCAGAGGAACCCTTATGTAACCTGACAGCAGAGGGAACAGTATGTAACCTGACAGCAGAGGAACCCTTATGTAACCTGACAGCAGAGGGAACAGTATGTAACCTGACAGCAGAGGAACCCTTATGTAACCTGACAGCAGAGGGACCAGTATGTAACCTGACAGCAGAGGGAACAGTATGTAACCTGACAGCAGAGGAACAGTATGTAACCTGACAGCAGATGGACCCTTATGTAACCTGACAGCAGAGTGAACAGTATGTAACATGACAGCAGAGGGAACCTTATGTAACCTGACAGCAGAGTGAACAGTATGTAACCTGACTGCAGAGGGAACAGTATGTAACCTGACAGCAGAGGGAACAGTATGTAACCTGACAGCAGAGGGACCAGTATGTAACCTGACAGCAGAGGGAACAGTATGTAACCTGACAGCAGAGGGAACAGTATGTAACCTGACAGCAGAGGAACCCCTTATGTAACCTGACAGCAGAGGGAACAGTATGTAACCTGACAGCAGAGGGACCAGTATGTAACCTGACAGCAGAGTGAACAGTATGTAACCTGACAGCAGAGGAACAGTATGTAACCTGACAGCAGAGGGAACAGTATGTAACCTGACAGCAGAGGGAACAGTATGTAACCTGACAGCAGAGGGAACAGTATGTAACCTGACAGCAGAGGAACCCCTTATGTAACCTGACAGCAGAGGGAACAGTATGTAACCTGACAGCAGAGTGAACAGTATGTAACCTGACAGCAGAGGGAACAGTATGTAACCTGAAAGTAGAGGGAACAGTATGTAACCTGACAGCAGAGGGAACAGTATGTAACCTGACACCAGAGGGAACAGTATGTAACCTGACAGCAGAGGGAACCCTTATGTAACCTGACAGCAGAGGAACCACTTATGTAACCTGACAGCAGAGGGAACAGTATGTAACCTGACAGCAGAGGAACCCTTATGTAACCTGACAGCAGAGGAACCACTTATGTAACCTGACAGCAGAGGAACAGTATGTAACCTGACAGCAGAGGGACCAGTATGTAACCTGACAGCAGAGGGACCAGTATGTAACCTGACAGCAGAGTGAACAGTATGTAACCTGACAGCAGAGGGAACCTTATGTAACCTGACAGCAGAGGAACAGTATGTAACCTGACAGCAGAGGGAACAGTATGTAACCTGACAGCAGAGGGATCAGTATGTAACCTGACAGCAGAGGGAACAGTATGTAACCTGACAGCAGAGGAACAGTATGTAACCTGACAGCAGAGGGACCAGTATGTAACCTGACAGCAGAGGAACAGTATGTAACCTGACAGCAGAGGAACCTTATGTAACCTGACAGCAGAGGGAACCTTATGTAACCTGACAGCAGAGGGAACCTTATGTAACCTGACAGCAGAGGGACCAGTATGTAACCTGACAGCAGAGGGATCAGTATGTAACCTGACAGCAGAGGAACCTTATGTAACCTGACAGCAGAGGGAACCTTATGTAACCTGACAGCAGAGGGAACAGTATGTAACCTGACAGCAGAGGAACCAGTATGTAACCTGACAGCAGAGGGACCAGTATGTAACCTGACAGCAGAGGAACCTTATGTAACCTGACAGCAGAGGAACCTTATGTAACCTGACAGCAGAGGGAACCTTATGTAACCTGACAGCAGAGGGACCAGTATGTAACCTGACAGCAGAGGAACCTTATGTAACCTGACAGCAGAGGAACCAGTATGTAACCTGACAGCAGAGGAACCTTATGTAACCTGACAGCAGAGGGAACCTTATGTAACCTGACAGCAGAGGGACCAGTATGTAACCTGACAGCAGAGGGACCAGTATGTAACCTGACAGCAGAGGGAACAGTATGTAACCTGACAGCAGAGGGAACAGTATGTAACCTGACAGCAGAGGAACCTTATGTAACCTGACAGCAGAGGGAACCTTATGTAACCTGACAGCAGAGGGACCAGTATGTAACCTGACAGCAGAGGGACCAGTATGTAACCTGACAGCAGAGGGAACAGTATGTAACCTGACAGCAGAGGAACACTTATGTAACCTGACAGCAGAGGGGACAGTATGTAACCTGACAGCAGAGGAACCTTATGTAACCTGACAGCAGAGGGAACAGTATGTAACCTGACAGCAGAGGGACCAGTTTGTAACCTGACAGCAGAGGAACAGTATGTAACCTGACAGCAGAGGGAACAGTATGTAACCTGACAGCAGAGGGACCAGTATGTAACCTGACAGCAGAGGAACCCTTATGTAACCTGACAGCAGAGGAACCAGTATGTAACCTGACAGCAGAGGAAACAGTATGTAACCTGACAGCAGAGGAAACAGTATGTAACCTGACAGCAGAGTGAACAGTATGTAACCTGACAGCAGAGGGAACAGTATGTAACCTGACAGCAGAGGAAACAGTATGTAACCTGACAGCAGAGGGACCAGTATGTAACCTGACAGCAGAGGGAACAGTATGTAACCTGACAGCAGAGGGACCCTTATGTAACCTGACAGCAGAGGGACCAGTATGTAACCTGACAGCAGAGGAACCCTTATGTAACCTGACAGCAGAGGGAACCTTATGTAACCTGACAGCAGAGGGAACAGTATGTAACCTGACAGCAGAGGGACCAGTATGTAACCTGACAGCAGAGGGAACAGTATGTAACCTGACAGCAGAGGAACCCTTATGTAACCTGACAGCAGAGGGAACAGTATGTAACCTGACAGCAGAGGAACCCTTATGTAACCTGACAGCAGAGGGAACAGTATGTAACCTGACAGCAGAGGAACCCTTATGTAACCTGACAGCAGAGGGACCAGTATGTAACCTGACAGCAGAGGGAACAGTATGTAACCTGACAGCAGAGGAACAGTATGTAACCTGACAGCAGATGGACCCTTATGTAACCTGACAGCAGAGTGAACAGTATGTAACATGACAGCAGAGGGAACCTTATGTAACCTGACAGCAGAGTGAACAGTATGTAACCTGACTGCAGAGGGAACAGTATGTAACCTGACAGCAGAGGGAACAGTATGTAACCTGACAGCAGAGGGACCAGTATGTAACCTGACAGCAGAGGGAACAGTATGTAACCTGACAGCAGAGGGAACAGTATGTAACCTGACAGCAGAGGAACCCCTTATGTAACCTGACAGCAGAGGGAACAGTATGTAACCTGACAGCAGAGGGACCAGTATGTAACCTGACAGCAGAGTGAACAGTATGTAACCTGACAGCAGAGGAACAGTATGTAACCTGACAGCAGAGGGAACAGTATGTAACCTGACAGCAGAGGGAACAGTATGTAACCTGACAGCAGAGGGAACAGTATGTAACCTGACAGCAGAGGAACCCCTTATGTAACCTGACAGCAGAGGGAACAGTATGTAACCTGACAGCAGAGTGAACAGTATGTAACCTGACAGCAGAGGGAACAGTATGTAACCTGAAAGTAGAGGGAACAGTATGTAACCTGACAGCAGAGGGAACAGTATGTAACCTGACACCAGAGGGAACAGTATGTAACCTGACAGCAGAGGGAACCCTTATGTAACCTGACAGCAGAGGAACCACTTATGTAACCTGACAGCAGAGGGAACAGTATGTAACCTGACAGCAGAGGAACCCTTATGTAACCTGACAGCAGAGGAACCACTTATGTAACCTGACAGCAGAGGAACAGTATGTAACCTGACAGCAGAGGGACCAGTATGTAACCTGACAGCAGAGGGACCAGTATGTAACCTGACAGCAGAGTGAACAGTATGTAACCTGACAGCAGAGGGAACCTTATGTAACCTGACAGCAGAGGAACAGTATGTAACCTGACAGCAGAGGGAACAGTATGTAACCTGACAGCAGAGGGATCAGTATGTAACCTGACAGCAGAGGGAACAGTATGTAACCTGACAGCAGAGGAACAGTATGTAACCTGACAGCAGAGGGACCAGTATGTAACCTGACAGCAGAGGAACAGTATGTAACCTGACAGCAGAGGAACCTTATGTAACCTGACAGCAGAGGGAACCTTATGTAACCTGACAGCAGAGGGAACCTTATGTAACCTGACAGCAGAGGGACCAGTATGTAACCTGACAGCAGAGGGATCAGTATGTAACCTGACAGCAGAGGAACCTTATGTAACCTGACAGCAGAGGGAACCTTATGTAACCTGACAGCAGAGGGAACAGTATGTAACCTGACAGCAGAGTGAACAGTATGTAACCTGACAGCAGAGGAACAGTATGTAACCTGACAGCAGAGGGACCAGTATGTAACCTGACAGCAGAGGGACCAGTATGTAACCTGACAGCAGAGGGAACAGTATGTAACCTGACAGCAGAGGAACACTTATGTAACCTGACAGCAGAGGGGACAGTATGTAACCTGACAGCAGAGGAACAGTATGTAACCTGACAGCAGAGGGAGCAGTATGTAACCTGACAGCAGAGGGACCAGTATGTAACCTGACAGCAGAGGAACCCTTATGTAACCTGACAGCAGAGGGAACAGTATGTAACCTGACAGCAGAGGAACCCTTATGTAACCTGACAGCAGAGGAAACCTTATGTAACCTGACAGCAGAGGGAACAGTATGTAACCTGACAGCAGAGGGAACCTTATGTAACCTGACAGCAGAGGAAACCTTATGTAACCTGACAGCAGAGGAAACCTTATGTAACCTGACAGCAGAGGGAACAGTATGTAACCTGACAGCAGAGGGAACAGTATGTAACCTGACAGCAGAGGGAACAGTATGTAACCTGACACCAGAGGGACCAGTATGTAACCTGACAGCAGAGGGAACCCCTTATGTAACCTGACAGCAGAGGAACCCTTATGTAACCTGACAGCAGAGGGAACAGTATGTAACCTGACACCAGAGGGACCAGTATGTAACCTGACAGCAGAGGGAACAGTATGTAACCTGACAGCAGAGGGAACAGTATGTAACCTGACAGCAGAGGGAACAGTATGTAACCTGACAGCAGAGGGAACAGTATGTAACCTGACAGCAGAGGGACCCGTATGTAACCTGACAGCAGAGGGACCAGTATGTAACCTGACAGCAGAGGGAACAGTATGTAACCTGACAGCAGAGGGAACAGTATGTAACCTGACAGCAGAGGGAACAGTATGTAACCTGACAGCAGAGGGAACAGTATGTAACCTGACAGCAGAGGGAACAGTATGTAACCTGACAGCAGAGGGAACAGTATGTAACCTGACAGCAGAGGAACCCTTATGTAACCTGACAGCAGAGGGAACAGTATGTAACCTGACAGCAGAGGGAACAGTATGTAACCTGGCAGCAGAGGGAACAGTATGTAACCTGACAGTAGAGGAACCCTTATGTAACCTGACAGCAGAGGAAACCTCATGTAACCTGACAGCAGAGGAACCTTATGTAACCTGACAGCAGAGGGAACAGTATGTAACCTGACAGCAGAGGGAACCTTATGTAACCTGACAGCAGAGGAAACCTCATGTAACCTGACAGCAGAGGAACCTTATGTA
The DNA here is from genome assembly GCF_057628025.1 of Oncorhynchus mykiss. NCBI lineage: Eukaryota > Metazoa > Chordata > Actinopteri > Salmoniformes > Salmonidae > Oncorhynchus > Oncorhynchus mykiss. The sequence goes on along the minus strand of NC_143036.1, from coordinate 83,106,989 downwards.
ACCTGACAGCAGAGGGAACAGTATGTAACCTGAAAGCAGAGGGACCCTTATGTAACCTGACAGCAGAGGGAACAGTATGTAACCTGACAGCAGAGGGACCAGTATGTAACCTGACAGCAGAGGGGACAGTATGTAACCTGACAGCAGAGGGAACAGTATGTAACCTGACAGCAGAGGGAACAGTATGTAACCTGACAGCAGAGGGAACAGTATGTAACCTGACAGCAGAGGAACCCTTATGTAACCTGACAGCAGAGGGACCAGTATGTAACCTGACAGCAGAGGAACCCTTATGTAACCTGACAGCAGAGGGAACAGTATGTAACCTGACAGCAGAGGGAACAGTATGTAACCTGACAGCAGAGGGACCCTTATGTAACCTGACAGCAGAGGGACCAGTATGTAACCTGACAGCAGAGGGACCAGTATGTAACCTGACAGCAGAGGGACCAGTATGTAACCTGACAGCAGAGGGAACAGTATGTAACCTGACAGCAGAGGGAACAGTATGTAACCTGACAGCAGAGGGAACAGTATGTAACCTGACAGCAGAGGGAACAGTATGTAACCTGACAGCAGAGGGAACCTTATGTAACCTGACAGCAGAGGAACCCTTATGTAACCTGACAGCAGAGGGAACAGTATGTAACCTGACAGCAGAGGAACCAGTATGTAACCTGACAGCAGAGGAACCCTTATGTAACCTGACAGCAGAGGGACCCTTATGTAACCTGACAGCAGAGGAACCTTATGTAACCTGACAGCAGAGTAACCCTTATGTAACCTGACAGCAGAGGAACCCTTATGTAACCTGACAGCAGAGGAACCTTATGTAACCTGACAGCAGAGGAACCCCTTATGTAACCTGACAGCAGAGGAACCCTTATGTAACCTGACAGCAGAGGAACCCTTATGTAACCTAACAGCAGAGGGACCAGTATGTAACCTGACAGCAGAGGAACCCGTATGTAACCTGACAGCAGAGGGACCAGTATGTAACCTGACAGCAGAGGAACCCGTATGTAACCTGACAGCAGAGGGAACAGTATGTAACCTGACAGCAGAGGGAACAGTATGTAACCTGACAGCAGAGGGAACAGTATGTAACCTGACAGCAGAGGAACCCTTATGTAACCTGACAGCAGAGGGAACAGTATGTAACCTGACAGCAGAGGAACCCTTATGTAACCTGACAGCAGAGGAACCCTTATGTAACCTGACAGCAGAGGAAACCTTATGTAACCTGACAGCAGAGGAACCCTTATGTAACCTGACAGCAGAGGAACCCTTATGTAACCTGACAGCAGAGGGAACCCTCTGAAAACTTCTGCTGAGTAGAGAGAGGCAGTGAAACAGGGTTGAGAACCGACGCAGACAGACTCTGATGCTTGATTGGTAGGCAGACCAGACTGGAGGTCTATAGAGAGAGTCACTCTATCCAGACCAGACTGGAGGTCTATAGAGAGAGAGGTCACTCTATCCAGACCAGACTGGAGGTCTATAGAGAGAGTCACTCTATTCAGACCAGACTGGAGGTCTATAGAGAGAGTCACTCTATCCAGACCAGACTGGAGGTCTATAGAGAGAGAGGTCACTCTATCCAGACCAGACTGGAGGTCTATAGAGAGCGAGTCCCTCCATCCAGACCAGACTGGAGGTCTATAGAGAGAGTCACTCTATCCAGACCAGACTGGAGGTCTATAGAGAGAGTCACTCTATCCAGACCAGACTGGAGGTCTATAGAGAGAGTCACTCCATCCAGACCAGACTGGAGGTCTATAGAGAGAGTCACTCTATCCAGACCAGACTGGAGGTCTATAGAGAGATCCAGACCAGACTGGAGGTCTATAGAGAGAGAGTCACACTATCCAGACCAGACTGGAGGTCTATAGAGAGATCCAGACCAGACTGGAGGTCTATAGAGAGAGGTCACACTAGTCTCTGTGTGTCAGACTAGATCGTCTTCACGCTGTATTAAGTACTGTACTGGAAGTCCTGTTTTGGATGACACAGATCTGAGCTGTGGGTATTTGGCAAAGTCAAATGCACTTCTGAAAACCCTTCAGGGAAATCCACTGTTTGCATTAAATGAAATAAGCATCAGTAACTAATTAAAACCCCCAAAATGTGTCCGGTATATTTACATTTACACGGACATCTCAAATTAAATTAGTGAAGTTGGTAATGAACTAAGAAGAGATTGTAGTTGGCTGTGCTGCTGATGGCAAACAAGCTGAGTATTCATGTGTTAATTCAGCAAGGACACAACTGAATGTGAATCAGCTGGGGTCTGTATCACAAACGGCATCCTATTCCCTACATAGTGCACTACATTAGACCAGGGCCTATAGGGGCATAGTAAACTACAGTTTATAGGGAATAGGGTGCCATTTTAAATGCAGACAGGATGTTTTTGCTGACTCACATATCAAGAATGTCCCGAGGCTTAATACAATAGAATTATATATTAATACCAGGCTCTATATAACATAATTATATATTAATACCAGGCTCTATATAATATAATTATATATTAATACCAGGCTCTATATAATATAATTATATATTAATACCAGGCTCTATATAATATAATTATAGATTAATACCAGGCTCTATATAATATCATTATATATTAATACCAGGCTCTATATAATATAATTATAGATTAATACCAGGCTCTATATAATATAATTATATATTAATACCAGGCTCTATATAACATTATTATATATTAATACCAGGCTCTATATAACATAATTATATATTAATACCTGGCTCTATATAATATAATTATATATTAATACCAGGCTCTATATAATATAATTATAGATTAATACCAGGCTCTATATAATATAATTATATATTAATACCAGGCTCTATATAATATACTTATATATTAATACCAGGCTCTATATAATATAATTATAGATTAATACCAGGCTCTATATAATATAATTATAGATTAATACCAGGCTCTATATAATATAATTATAGATTAATACCAGGCTCTATATAATATAATTATATATTAATACCAGGCTCTATATAACATTATTATATATTAATACCAGGCTCTATATAAAATAACTATAGATTAATACCAGGCTCTATATAATATAATTATATATTAATACCAGGCTCTATATAATATAATTATATATTAATACCAGGCTCTATATAATTATATATTAATACCAGGCTCTATATAATATAATTATATATTAATACCAGGCTCTATATAATATAATTATATATTAATACCAGGCTCTATATAATTATATATTAATACCAGGCTCTATATAATATAATTATATATTAATACCAGGCTCTATATAATATAATTATATATTAATACCAGGCTCTATATAATATAATTATATATTAATACCAGGCTCTATATAACATTATTATATATTAATACCAGGCTCTATATAAAATAACTATAGATTAATACCAGGCTCTATATAATATAATTATATATTAATACCAGGCTCTATATAATATAATTATATATTAATACCAGGCTCTATATAATTATATATTAATACCAGGCTCTATATAATATAACTATAGTTTAATACCAGGCTCTATATAATTATATATTAATACCAGGCTCTATATAACATAATTATATATTAATACCAGGCTCTATATAATTATATATTAATACCAGGCTCTATATAATATAATTATATATTAATACCAGGCTCTATATAATTATATATTAATACCAGGCTCTATATAATATAACTATAGATTAATACCAGGCTCTATATAATTATATATTAATACCAGGCTCTATATAACATAATTATATATTAATACCAGGCTCTATATAATATAATTTTATATTAATACCAGGCTCTATATAATTATATATTAATACCAGGCTCTATATAATATAATTATAGATTAATACCAGGCTCTATATAATTATATATTAATACCAGGCTCTATATAACATAATTATATATTAATACCAGGCTCTATATAATATAATTATATATTAATACCAGGCTCTATATAACATAATTATATATTAATACCAGGCTCTATATAATATAATTATATATTAATACCAGGCTCTATATAATATAATTATAGATTAATACCAGGCTCTATATAACATTATTATAGATTAATACCAGGCTCTATACAATATAATTATATATTAATACCAGGCTCTATATAATATAATTATAGATTAATACCAGGCTCTATATAATATAATTATATATTAATACCAGGCTCTATATAATATAATTATATATTAATACCAGGCTCTATATAATATAATTAGATATTAATACCAGGCTCTATATAATATAATTATATATTAATACCAGGCTCTATATAATATAATTATATATTAATACCAGGCTCTATATAATTATATATTAATACCAGGCTCTATATAATATAATTATAGATTAATACCAGGCTCTATATAATATAATTATATATTAATACCAGGCTCTATATAATATAATTGTAGATTAATACCAGGCTCTATATAATATAATTATATATTAATACCAGGCTCTATATAATATAATTATATATTAATACCAGGCTCTATATAATTATATATTAATACCAGGCTCTATATAATTATATATTAATACCAGGCTCTATACAATATAATTATATATTAATACCAGGCTCTATATAATATAATTATATATTAATACCAGGCTCTATATAATATAATTATATATTAATACCAGGCTCTATATAATTATATATTAATACCAGGCTCTATATAACATAATTATATATTAATACCAGGCTCTATATAATATAATTATATATTAATACCAGGCTCTATATAAAATAACTATAGATTAATACCAGGCTCTATATAATTATATATTAATACCAGGCTCTATATAATTATATATTAATACCAGGCTCTATATAATTTAATTATATATTAATACCAGGCTCTATATAATATAATTATATATTAATACCAGGCTCTATATAATTATATATTAATACCAGGCTCTATATAATTATATATTAATACCAGGCTCTATATAATTATATATTAATACCAGGCTCTATATAATTATATATTAATACCAGGCTCTATATAATTATATATTAATACCAGGCTCTATATAATATAATTATATATTAATACCAGGCTCTATATAATATAATTATATATTAATACCAGGCTCTATATAATTATATATTAATACCAGGCTCTATATAATTATATATTAATACCAGGCTCTATATAATTATATATTAATACCAGGCTCTATATAATATTATTATATATTAATACCAGGCTCTATATAATATTATTATATATTAATACCAGGCTCTATATAATATAATTATATATTAATACCAGGCTCTATATAATTATATATTAATACCAGGCTCTATATAATTATATATTAATACCAGGCTCTATATAATTTAATTATATATTAATACCAGGCTCTATATAATTATATATTAATACCAGGCTCTATATAATTATAGATTATTACCAGGCTCTATATAATATTATTATATATTAATACCAGGCTCTATATAATATAATTATATATTAATACCAGGCTCTATATAATTATAGATTATTACCAGGCTCTATATAATATTATTATATATTAATACCAGGCTCTATATAATATAATTATAGATTAATACCAGGCTCTATATAATATAATTATAGATTAATACCAGGCTCTATATAATATAATTATAGATTAATACCAGGCTCTATATAATATAATTATAGATTAATACCAGGCTCTATATAATAGATTAATACCAGGCTCTATATAACATTATTATAGATTATTACCAGGCTCTATATAATATAATTATATATTAATACCAGGCTCTATATAATATAATTATAGATTAATACCAGGCTCTATATAATATAATTATAGATTAATACCAAGCTCTATATAATATATTTATAGATTAATACCAGGCTCTATATAACATTATTATAGATTAATACCAGTCTCTATATAACATTATTATAGATTAATACCAGGCTCTATATAACATTATTATAGATTAATACCAGTCTCTATATAACATTATTATAGATTAATACCAGGCTCTATATAACATTATTATAGATTAATACCAGGCTCTATATAATATAATTATAGATTAATACCAGGCTCTATATAATATATTAATACGAGGCTCTATATAATAGATTAATACCAGTCTCTATATAACATTATTATAGATTAATACCAGTCTCTATATAATATAATTATAGATTAATACCAGGCTCTATATAATATATTAATACCAGGCTCTATATAATATATTAATACAGGGCTTTATCAAACTCTCCTATAGTAATAAAATACATTGGCTTCATTTTGACACTTTAACTGCACTGTTGAAATGTTTCTCTCAAAGGAGGCTGACAAATGTAATGTCTGAGTTTAATATTTTAGTAGAGGTAAACATTATCAAATGTAATGTCTGAGTTTAATATTTTAGTAGAGGTAAACATTATCAAATGTAATGTCTGAGTTTAATATTTTAGTAGAGGTAAACATTATCAAATGTAATGTCTGAGTTTAATATTTTAGTAGAGGTAAACATTATCAAATGTAATGTCTGAGTTTAATATTTTAGTAGAGGTAAACATTATCAAATGTAATGTCTGAGTTTAATATTTTAGTAGAGGTAAACATTATCAAATGTAATGTCTGAGTTTAATATTTTAGTAGAGGTAAACATTATCAAATGTAATGTCTGAGTTTAATATTTTAGTAGAGGTAAACATTATCAAATGTAATGTCTGAGTTTAATATTTTAGTAGAGGTAAACATTATCAAATGTAATGTCTGAGTTTAATATTTTAGTAGAGGTAAACATGACATGTATTTCATTCATGTCATAATAATTTCTCCCTTAGTGTAAATGTCCCATGTTGTCTCTGATAGTCCTGTTTGGGTCCAAATGAGGTCTGGGTAGCCAACTGACTGAAATGTGCATCCTAAACTACACAATATTCCCTATATAGTGCACTACTTTTGACCAGGGCCAATAGGGTAGTAGTGGACTGCCTGGCTACTATCTGTATGCCTCTGCCATTTATATTCCTCCAGACCTGGTGCTTGGCCAGAGGGGAAACTGACTACAGGACACCCCATTTCTATATCTCCGTACCTGGTGCTTGGCCAGAGGGGAAACTGACTACAGGACGCGCTGAAGGTGAATACATCAAGTCATGTAGTTATCTGTCAGAGCTCAGAGAGAGAGAGAGACCGGTCAGGACAGGGGTTCTCAAACTTAGTCCCGGGGACCTCGAGGGGTGCACTAAACAGCTGATCCCCCCCAAAAAATAAACTAATCATTCAAGCTTTGATCCTTTGAATCGGCTGTGTAGTGCTGTCACGTTCTGACCTTAGTTATTTTATTATGTCGTTGTTTTAGTATGGTCAGGGCGTGAGTTGGGTGGGTTGTCTATGTTCCTTTTATCTATGTTTTGGGATTTCTTTGTTTCGGCCTGGTATGGTTCTCAATCAGAGGCAGCTGTTTATCGTTGTCCCTGATTGAGAACCATACTTAGGTAGCCTGGTTGTCCCTGATTGAGAACCATACTTAGGTAGCCTGGTTGTCCCTGATTGAGAACCATATTTAGGTAGCCTGGTTGTCCCTGATTGAGAACCATACTTAGGTAGCCTGGTTGTCCCTGATTGAGAATCATACTTAGGTAGCCTGGTTGTCCCTGATTGAGAACCATACTTAGGTAGCCTGGTTGTCCCTGATTGAGAACCATACTTAGGTAGCCTGGTCGTCCCTGATTAAGAACCATACTTAGGTAGCCTGGTTGTCCCTGATTGAGAACCATACTTAGGTAGCCTGGTTGTCCCTGATTGAGAACCATATTTAGGTAGCCTGGTTGTCCCTGATTGAGAACCATATTTAGGTAGCCTTGTTGTCCCAGATTGAGAACCATATTTAGGTAGCCTGGTTGTCCCTGATTGAGAACCATACTTAGGTAGCCTGGTTGTCCCTGATTGAGAACCATACTTAGGTAGCCTGGTTGTCCCTGATTGAGAACCATACTTAGGTAGCCTGGTTGTCCCTGATTGAGAACCATATTTAGGTAGCCTGGTTGTCCCTGATTGAGAACCATACTTAGGTAGCCTGGTTTAACTTTTGAGTTGTGGGTGATTATTTTCCTGTTTAGTTTAGTTTTTTTTGTCATTCACCTTTACTGGGACTGTTCGTTGGTCGTTTATTGTTTTGTTCAAGCGTTCTATTACTTAATTAAAAGATATGAACACTTACCCACGCTGCTCTTTGGTCCTCACCGTCTTCCACCGACGACCGCTACAAGAGTTTAGGCAACATCCAAAAACGTGCAACCGTTTAGGTCCCGAGGACTGAGTTTGGGAAATGCCGGGTTAGAGGAGGCCTGTCCCAATGTCCCTGGTCTTCCACGAGAACAGAGAAACGAATACAATAAGAATCGACACGACCGGGAGGTTTTATCCAAGCAGAGCCACTCAGAGCCTTTACAAAGCACTGCTATCGACCAGGGCTCTAAGGGTCCGTTTCAGATTAAGTCTGTACCATAAGGAGCCCTGGGCGACAGCAGTGTATTATATGGGGCAGGGCTGTCCAACCCTCTTCCTGGAGATCTACTGTCTCTTCCTGGAGATCTACTGTCTCTTCCTGGAGATCTACTGTCTCTTCCTGGAGATCTACTGTCTCTTCTTGGAGATCTACTGTCTCTTCCTGGAGATCTACTGTCCTGTAGGTTTTACAGTCCAACCCTCTTCCTGGAGATCTACTGTCCTGTAGGTTTTCAGTCCAACCCTCTTCCTGGAGATCTACTGTCCTGTAGGTTTTACAGTCCAACCCTCTTCCTGGAGATCTATTGTCCTGTAGGTTTTCAGTACAACCCTCTTCCTGGAGATCTACTGTCCTGTAGGTTTTACAGTCCAACCCTCTTCCTGGAGATCTACCGTCCTGTGGGTTTTGATTCCAGTTTGAACCCTTTCCACAACCCTTTCCACATGCAACTAAAACATGGTTTTACTTGGAACCAAAAAGGGTCATCCTACGGGGGACAGCCAAAATAACAACTTTTTGGAAGCCTTTTTTCCCCCTAAGAGCGGGTCTCCTAAAGCTCTATGGGGTTGTGAGATAGACACAAGGCATTATCATAATCCATAAAGCTGCTGTAGACAGGGTAGCAGGTGACGACCTCCTATGAGAGGTCACAGCAGTGTACAGTATCACTCTAATGAAAGATTGTCCCTCCTTCACAGATCTTCTGAACTCGCTACGTTGGGTTCAAGAGGCTATGGGCCGCATACCAAATGGACACCTATTCCCTATATAGTGCACTACTTTTGGCCAGAGCCCTATGGGAAATAGCACGACATTTGGGATGGGCACCTACATCTTGGAGTAGGAGGAGAGACATATGCTGTTGGACATCCAGCTATACTGTCGTATACACTCTGATATACTGTAGTATACATTCTGATATACTGTAGTATATACTCTGATATACTGTAGTATACACTCTGATATACTTTAGTATACATTATGATATACATTCTGATATACTGTAGTATATACTCTGATATACTGTAGTATACACTCTGATATACTTTAGTATACACTCTGATATACTGTCGTATACATTATGATATACAGTTGGACATCCAGCTATACTGTAGTATACACTGATGGCTTAATCAATAGATCTGTGTCCTTCAGCTTCAATGCCAAGTGTCTCATTAAGAGAGCCCTCTCCTTCACGTCCAGTCTCACATGCATGGGGACTATCAGTGCAAATACATTGTGTGGCTAAATCCCGCATAAGCCTATTTCATGAACCCATTTACTGAGAAATTCATCAAGACAGCTTTCACCTTATTTTACCAAAACAACATTCGGTTTTTCTAACATGGCATGACGCTTCACTGACCTTTGCGTCACAATCACACATATGAAATAACCCGACGATTCTCCGAGGCACACTGGCAGCTGCCTTGAGTAATGTGACGTCCTATTCAAACCCTATGTCGTAAGAGTTTGTTAGTATGCTACGAACATGTTGTAATACATGCTAAGAAGGTGATAGCTGAAATCAAATCAAAATCACATTTATTTATGTAGGCCTTCTTACATCAGCTGATATCTCAAAGTGCTGTACAGAAACCCAGCCTAAAACCACCAAACAGCAAGCAATGCAGGTGTAGAAGCACGGTGGCTAGGAAAAACTCCCTAGAAAGGCCAAGACCTAGGAAGAAACCTAGAGAGGAACCAGGCTATGAGGGGTGGCCAGTCCTCTTCTGGCTGTGCCGGGTGGAGATTATAACAGAACTTGGCCAAGATGTTAAAATGTTCATAAATGACCAGCATGGTCAAAAAATAATGATCACAGTAGTTGTCGAGGGTGCAACAGGTCAGCACCTTAGGTGTAAATGTCAGTTGGCTTTTCATAGCCGATCATTAAGAGTATCTCTACCACTCCTGCTGGTAGAGATACTCTTAATGATACTCTTAGCTGCTCCCTGACATTCTGTTCCATGTTAATCATGTTAATCATTTGAATCATGTTAATCATGTTAATCATGTTAATCATGTTAGTCATGTTAATCATGTTAATCATGTTAATCATGTTAGTCATGTTAATCATGTTAATCATCAAATCAAATCAAATCAAATTTTATTTGTCACATACACATGGTTAGCAGATGTTAATGCGAGTGTAGCGAAATGCTTGTGCTTCTAGTTCCGACAATGCAGTAATAACCAACAAGTAATCTAACTAACAATTCCAAAACTACTGTCTTGTACACAGTGTGAGGGGATAAAGAATATGTACATAAGGATATATGAATGAGTGATGGTACAGAGCAGCATAGGCAAGATACAGTAGATGGTATCGAGTACAGTATGTACAAATGAGATGAGTATGTAAACAAAGTGGCACAGTTAAAGTGGCTAGTGATACATGTATTACATAAGGATACCGTCGATGATATAGAGTACAGTATATACGTATGCATATGAGATGAATAATGTAGGGTAAGTAACATTATATAAGGTAGCATTGTTTAAAGTGGCTAGTGATATATTTACATCATTTCCCATTATTAAAGTGGCTGGAGTTGAGTTAATCATGCTAGGCATGTTAATCATGTTAATAATTTGAATTATGTTAATCATGCTAGGCATGTTAATCATGTTAATAATTTGATTCATGTTAATCATGTTAATCATTTGAATCATGTTAATCATGTTAGTCATGTTAATAATTTGATTCATGTTAATCATGTTCATCATTTGAATCCTGTTAATCATTTGAATCATGTTAATCATGCTAGTCATGTTAATCATGTTAATCATTTGAATCATGTTAGTCACGTTAGTCATGTTAATCATGTTAATCATTTGAATCATGTTAATCATGTTAATCATTTGAATCATGTTAGTCACGTTAGTCATGTTAATCATGTTAATCATTTGAATCATGTTAATCATGTTAATCATGTTAGTCATGTTAATCATGTTAATCATGTTAATCATGTTAGTCATGTTCATAATTAGAATTATGTTAATCATGTTAGTCATGTTCATCATTTGAATCATGTTAATCATGTTAATAATTTTAAAAGGCATTCATACACATCATAGTTGTTTACTCTATGAGATCAAACAGATCTGGGACCAGCCTAAGGACCATAGGAGTTGACAAGACAACACAAATAGGTCTGAGACCAGGCTAGGAACCATAGGAGTTGACTAGACAACACAAACAGGTCTGGGACCAGGCTAGGAACCATAGGAGTTGACAGGAAAACACAAATAGATCTGGGACCAGCCTAAGGACCATAGGAGTTGACAAGACAACACAAATAGGTCTGAGACCAGGCTAGGAACCATAGGAGTTGACTAGACAACACAAACAGATCTGGGACCAGGCTAGGGATCTCTACCAGTACCCGTGTCGTATGTTTCCCCTATGAGCCCTCTGGTGGAAAGTAGCGCACTATATAGGGGATCAACTTTCCACCGACTTTACTCTGTAACTAAAGGGTCACAATGTACCGAGTCAAATCATGACTTTGTGGCTTGTCAAGTATTGCCTGCGTTACGGAAATACACCGTTTCCTTGGTGACCAACCTAGACCTCCGGTCAAACGTCTAGCCTTAATCATAATTAATAATGTGACAAAGCAGCAGAGTTTCAATAATTAAACACAAACATATGAAAACTCCTGAGTTCAGTCCCAAATGGCACCTCATTCCCTATATTCTATTCCATATATTCTATTCCCTATATTATATTCCCTGTATTCTATTCCCTATATTATATTCCCTGTATTCTATTCCCTATATTATATTCCCTATATTCTATTCCCTATATTCTATCCCCTATATTCTATCCCCTGTATTCTATTCCCTATATTCTATTCCCTATATTCTATTCCCTATATTATATTCCCTGTATTCTATTCCCTGTATTCTATTCCCTATATTCTATTCCCTGTATTCTATTCCCTGTATTCTATTCCCTGTATTCTATTCCCTGTATTCTATTACCTGTATTCTATTCCCTGTATTATATTCCCTGTATTATATTCCCTGTATTCTATTCCCTATATTCTATTCCCTATATTCTATTCCCTATATTCTATTCCCTATATTCTATTCCCTGTATTCTATTCCCTGTATTCTATTCCCTATATTCTATTCCCTGTATTATATTCCCTGTATTCTATTCCCTATATTCTATTCCCTATAGTCTATTCCCTGTATTCTATTCCCTATATTCTATTCCCTATATTCTATTCCCTGTATTCTATTCCCTATATTCTATTCCCTATATTCTATTCCCTATATTCTATTCCCTATATCATATTCCCTGTATTCTATTCCCTCTATTCTATTCCCTATATTATATTCCCTATATTCTATTCCCTGTATTCTATTCCCTATATCCTATTCCCTATATTCTATTCCCTAAATTATATTCCCTATATTCTATTCCCTGTATTCTATTCCCTGTATTCTATTCCCTGTATTCTATTCCCTATATTCTATTCCCTGTATTCTATTCCCTATATTCTATTCCCTATATTCTATTCCCTGTATTCTATTCCCTGTATTCTATTCCCTATATTCTATTCCCTATATTCTATTCCCTGTATTATATTCCCTGTATTCTATTCCCTGTATTCTATTCCCTGTATTCTATTCCCTATATTCTATTCCCTATATTCTATTCCCTAAATTATATTCCCTATATTCTATTCCCTGTATTATATTCCCTGTATTCTATTCCCTGTATTCTATTCCCTGTATTATATTCCCTATATCCTATTCCCTATATTCTATTCCCTAAATGATATTCCCTATATTCTATTCCCTATATTATATTCCCTGTATTCTATTCCCTGTATTCTATTCCCTGTATTCTATTCCCTATATTATATTCCCTATATTCTATTCCCTGTATTCTATCCCCTGTATTCTATTCCCTATATTCTATTCCCTATATTATATTCCCTGTATTCTATTCCCTATATTCGATTCCCTATATTCTATTCCCTGTATTCTCTTTCCTGTATTCTATTTCCTGTATTCTATTCCCTGTATTCTATTCCCTGTATTCTATTCCCTATATTCTATTCCCTGTATTATAGTCCCTGTATTATATTCCCTATATTCTATTCCCTGTATTATATTCCCTATATTCTATTCCCTGTATTCTATTCCCTGTATTCTATTCCCTGTATTCTATTCCCTATATTATATTCCCTATATTATATTCCCTATATTCTATTCCCTGTATCATATTCCCTGTATTCTATTCCCTATATTCTATTCCCTATATTATTTTCCCTATATTCTATTCCCTGTATTCTATTCCCTATATTCTAATCCCTGTATTCTCTTCCCTATATTATATTCCCTATATTATATTCCCTGTATTCTATTCCCTATATTCTATTCCCTATATTATTTTCCCTATATTCTATTCCCTGTATTCTATTCCCTATATTCTAATCCCTGTATTCTATTCCCTATATTATATTCCCTATATTATATTCCCTGTATTCTATTCCCTATATTCTATTCCCTATATTATTTTCCCTATATTCTATTCCCTGTATTCTATTCCCTGTATTCTATTCCCTATATTCTATTCCCTGTATTCTATTCCCTATTTTATATTCCCTGTATTCTATTCCTTATATTCTATTCCCTATATTCTATTTCCTATATTCTATTCCCTATATTCTATTCCCTGTATTCTATTCCCTATATTCTATTCCCTATATTCCATTCCCTATATTCCATTCCCTGTATTCTATTCCCTGTATTCTATTCCCTGTATTCTATTCCCTGTATTCTATTCCCTATATTATATTCCCTATATTCTATTCCCTGTATTCTAGTCCTTGTATTCTAGTCCCTATATTCTATCCCCTGTATTCCATTCCCTATATTCTATTCCCTGTATTCTATTCCCTGTATTCTATTCCCTGTATTCTATATTCTATTCCCTGTATTCTATTCCCTATATTCTATTCCCTATATTCTATTCCCTGTATTCTATTCCCTATATTCTATTCCCTATATTCTATTCCCTGTATTCTTTTCCCTATATTCTATTCCTTGTATTCTATTCCCTATATTCTATTCCCTATATTCTATTCCCTGTATTCTTTTCCCTATATTCTATTCCTTGTATTCTATTCCCTATATTCTATTCCCTATATTCTATTCCCTGTATTCTATATTCTATTCCCTGTATTCTATTCCCTATATTCTATTCCCTATATTCTATTCCCTGTATTCTATTCCCTATATTCTATTCCCTATATTCTATTCCCTGTATTATTTTCCCTATATTCTATTCCTTGTATTCTATTCCCTATATTCTATTCCCTATATTCTATTCCCTGTATTCTATTCCCTATATTCTATTCCCTATATTCTATTCCCTATATTCTATTCCCTATATTCTATTCCCTATATTCTATTCCCTGTATTCTATTCCCTGTATTCTATTCCCTATATTCTATTCCCTATATTCTTAATGGGCTTTGGTCAAAAGTGGTGCACTATACATATATAGATGTATTTTTATTTTTCAACTGAACCTTTATTAAGCTATAAAGGGAAATGGGGTGCCAGGAGGAAGTCATCTGATAGGCCTCGTGAACTCAGTCATGTATTTAGAGAGAAACGAAGCAAATCGCAGCCATTTAACCTGAAGAGGCTACAGGCTACATTTACTCAATTGAATTGAACATCTCTCTCAGGTCAACAACAAAGACCCTTGTTGAGGAAATATGTGGTTCAAATCTATACACATGTCCATGTATGGACACATTTCTGGACAGAAAGAAATGTCATTTGGGTCGACTCATGAAGAGGTCCTACATCTGCGGTGTTCAGTTGACAATCTCTGTCAGTTTATCTGTCGTGTTCAGTTGACAATCTCTGTCAGTTCATCTACCGTGTTCAGTTGACAATCTCTGTCAGTTCATCTGCGGTGTTCAGTTGACAATCTCTGTCAGTTCATTTGCAGTGTTCAGTTGACAATCTCTGTCAGTTCATCTGCCGTGTTCAGTTGACAATCTCTGTCAGTTCATCTACCGTGTTCAGTTGACAATCTCTGTCAGTTTATCTGCCGTGTTCAGTTGACAATCTCTGTCAGTACATCCTCCGTGTTCAGTTGACAATCTCTGTCAGTTCATCTGTCGTGTTCAGTTGATAATCTCTGTCAGTTCATCTACGGTGTTCAGTTGACAATCTCTGTCAGTTCATCTGCCGTGTTCAGTTGACAATCTCTGTCAGTTCATATGTCGTGTTCAGTTGACAATCTCTGTCAGTTCATCTACCGTGTTCAGTTGACAATCTCTGTCAGGTCATCTGTCGTGTTCAGTTGACAATCTCTGTCAGTTCATATGTCGTGTTCAGTTGACAATCTCTGTCAGTTCATCTGCCGTGTTCAGTTGACAATCTCTGTCAGTTCATCTGCCGTGTTCAGTTGACAATCTCTGTCAGTTCATCTGCCGTGTTCAGTTGACAATCTCTGTCAGTTCATCTGCCGTGTTCAGTTGACAATCTCTGTCAGTTCATATGTCGTGTTCAGTTGACAATCTCTGTCAGTTCATATGTCGTGTTCAGTTGACAATTTCTGTCAGTTCATATGTCGTGTTCAGTTGACAATCTCTGTCAGTTCATATGTCGTGTTCAGTTGACAATCTCTGTCAGTACATCTGCCGTGTTCAGTTGACAATCTCTGTCAGTTCATCTGCCGTGTTCAGTTGACAATCTCTGTCAGTTCATATGTCGTGTTCAGTTGACAATCTCTGTCAGTTCATATGTCGTGTTCAGTTGACAATCTCTGTCAGTTCATATGTCGTGTTCAGTTGACAATTTCTGTCAGTTCATATGTCGTGTTCAGTTGACAATCTCTGTCAGTTCATATGTCGTGTTCAGTTGACAATCTCTGTCAGTTCATATGTCGTGTTCAGTTGACAATTTCTGTCAGTTCATATGTCGTGTTCAGTTGACAATCTCTGTCAGTTCATCTACCGTGTTCAGTTGACAATCTCTGTCAGTTCATCTGTCGTGTTCAGTTGACAATCTCTGTCAGTTCATCTACGGTGTTCAGTTGACAATCTCTGTCAGTTCATATGTCGTGTTCAGTTGACAATCTCTGTCAGGTCATCTGTCGTGTTCAGTTGACAATCTCTGTCAGTTCATCTGCCGTGTTCAGTTGACAATCTCTGTCAGTTCATCTACCGTGTTCAGTTGACAATCTCTGTCAGTTCAAGGATGAAGACCCCAGTTCAACGATGAAGACCCCAGTTCAACGATGAAGACCTTGTGAAGGAAATATGTGGAAAAACCAATGAGACCAGGGCCTGTGTCCACACAGCTTCTAAGAGAGCTGATCTCGGATCAGTTTAGCCTTTTAGATCATAATGAGTTAGATTATAAGGACAGATCCTAGATCAGAATGAATTAGATGATATGGACAGATCCTAGATCATAATGAATTAGATTATATGGACAGATTCTAGATCAGAATGAATTAGATTATATGGACAGATCCTAGATCATAATGAATTAGATTATAAGGACAGATCCTAGATCAGAATGAATTAGATTATAAGGACAGATCCTAGATCAGAATGAATTAGATTATAAGGACAGATCCTAGATCAGCACACCTGCTCTAAAACACTTTGTGGATGCGGATATTGGTTAGACGTGTTTATGCATTCACAGATAATGGCCCCTGGAGTCCAGATGAGGTTTTACATGTGTTAAGACATTGAGAGATAATGGCTCCTGGAGATGAGGTTTTACATGTGTTAATACATTGAGAGATAATGGCTCCTGGAGTCCAGATGAGGTTTTACATGTGTTAAGACATTGAGAGATAATGGCTCCTGGAGTCCAGCTGAGGTTTTACATGTGTTAAGACATTGAGAGATAATGGCTCCTGGAGATGAGGTTTTACATGTGTTAAGACATTGAGAGATAATGGCTCCTGGAGATGAGGTTTTACATGTGTTAAGACATTGAGAGATAATGGCTCCTGGAGATGAGGTTTTACATGTGTTAAGACATTGAGAGATAATGGCTCCTGGAGATGAGGTTTTACATGTGTTAAGACATTGAGAGATAATGGCTCCTGGAGATGAGGTTTTACATGTGTTAAGACATTGAGAGATAATGGCTCCTGGAGATGAGGTTTTACATGTGTTAATACATAAAGAGATAATGGCTCCTGGAGTTTTCCCTGACAGAAGTACGCCATTGATCCTCTTCCAGTAGTGATTAGGCCTATTACCAGGATCCTTCATTGGTTTGTACTGTAAAGGAAATCAAATCAAATCAAATGTATTTATATAGCCCTTCGTACATCAGCTGATATCTCAAAGTGCTGTACAGAAACCCAGCCTAAAACCCCCCAAACAGCAAGCAATGCAGGTGTAGAATATTGCAGTCCCTCAAAAGAGTAATGACACATATCGTTAAGATCACAGTAGTGTTGTACTGCAGAACATATTTTCAGATATTTATTTAACCTTCGTTTAACCAGGAACAGACTTGAGGTTGGAAACCACTTTTTGTTCAATAGATCTGACACATCTATAGTATTTTTAAACTTCAAGGTCACCAAAGAGGGACATTATCCACAGAAATACATTTAGACTTCTCCTATAGACTATATAGTTCAGAATGTCCTACTTCTACATTATCCCCTCAGCATGACCAGATCTATACAGTCCAGAATGTTCTACTTCCCTCAGCATTACCAGATCTATACAGTCCAGAATGTCCTACCACTACATTATCCCTCAGCATGACCAGATCTATACAGTCCAGAATGTTCTACTTCTACATTATCCCTCAGCATAACCAGATCCATACAGTTCAGAATGTTCTACTTCCCTCAGCATAACCAGATCTATACAGTCCAGAATGTCCTACTTCCCTCGGCATGACCAGATCTATACAGTTCAGAATGTTATACTTCTACATTATCCCTCAGCATAACCAGATCTATACAGTCCAGAATGTCCTACTTCCCTCAGCATTACCAGATCTATACAGTCCAGAATGTTCTACTTCCCTCAGCATAACCAGATCTATACAGTCCAGAATGTTCTATTTCCCTCAGCATAACCAGATCTATACAGTCCAGAATGTTATACTTCCCTCAGCATAACCAGATCTATACAGTCCAGAATGTTCTATTTCCCTCAGCATAACCAGATCTATACAGTCCAGAATGTCCTAATTCCCTCAGCACACGCAGAACTATACAGTCCAGAATGTTCTGCTTCCCTCAGCATAACCAGATCTATACAGTCCAGAATGTCTTACTTCCCTCAGCATGACCAGATCTATACAGTCCAGAATGTCCTACTTCTACATTATCCCTCAGCATGACCAGATCTATACAGTCCAGAATGTTCTACTTCTACATTATCCCTCAGCATGACCAGATCTATACAGTCCAGAATGTTCTACTTCTACATTATCCCTCAGCATAACCAGATCTACACAGTCCAGAATGTTCTACTTCCCTCAGCATTACCAGATCTATACAGTCCAGAATGTCCTACCACTACATTATCCCTCAGCATGACCAGATCTATACAGTCCAGAATGTTCTACTTCTACATTATCCCTCAGCATAACCAGATCCATACAGTTCAGAATGTTCTACTTCCCTCAGCATAACCAGATCTATACAGTCCAGAATGTCCTACTTCCCTCAGCATGACCAGATCTATACAGTTCAGAATGTTATACTTCTACATTATCCCTCAGCATAACCAGATCTATACAGTCCAGAATGTCCTACTTCCCTCAGCATTACCAGATCTATACAGTCCAGAATGTTCTACTTCCCTCAGCATAACCAGATCTATACAGTCCAGAATGTTCTATTTCCCTCAGCATAACCAGATCTATACAGTCCAGAATGTTATACTTCCCTCAGCATAACCAGATCTATACAGTCCAGAATGTTCTATTTCCCTCAGCATAACCAGATCTATACAGTCCAGAATGTCCTAATTCCCTCAGCACACGCAGAACTATACAGTCCAGAATGTTCTGCTTCCCT
Organism: Oncorhynchus mykiss; assembly: GCF_057628025.1. Classification (NCBI taxonomy): domain Eukaryota; kingdom Metazoa; phylum Chordata; class Actinopteri; order Salmoniformes; family Salmonidae; genus Oncorhynchus; species Oncorhynchus mykiss. Next base: position 83,087,350 of record NC_143036.1, on the reverse strand, counting down.
CAGCATAACCAGATCTATACAGTCCAGAATGTCTTACTTCCCTCAGCATGACCAGATCTATACAGTCCAGAATGTCCTACTTCTACATTATCCCTCAGCATGACCAGATCTATACAGTCCAGAATGTTCTACTTCTACATTATCCCTCAGCATGACCAGATCTATACAGTCCAGAATGTTCTACTTCTACATTATCCCTCAGCATAACCAGATCTACACAGTCCAGAAGGTCCTACTTCTACATTATCCCTCAGCATAACCAGATTATCTCTCAGCATAACCAGATCTATACAGTCCATAATGTTCTACATTATCCCTCAGCATAACCAGATCTATACAGTCCAGAATGTTCTACTTTCCTCAGCATAACCAGATCTATACAGTCCAGAATGTCCTACTTCTACATTATCCCTCAGCATGACCAGATCTATACAGTCCAGAATGTCCTACTTCCCTCAGCATAACCAGATCTATACAGTCCAGAATGTTCTACTTCCCTCAGCATAACCAGATATATACAGTCCAGAATGTCCTACTTCCCTCAGCATAACCAGATCAATACAGTCCAGAATGTCCTACTTCCCTCAGCATACCCAGATCTATACAGTCCAGAATGTCCTACTTCCCTCAGCATACCCAGATCTATACAGTCCAGAATGTTATACTTCCCTCGGCATAACCAGATCTATACAGTCCAGAATGTTCTACTTCCCTCAACATAACCAGATCTATACAGTCCAGAATGTTCTACTTCCCCCAGCATAAACAGATATATACAGTCCAGAATGTCCTACTTCCCTCAGCATAACCAGATCAATACAGTCCAGAATGTCCTACTTCTACATTATCCCTAATCATGACCAGATCTATACAGTCCAGAATGTCCTACTTCCCTCAGCATAACCAGATCTATACAGTCCAGAATGTTCTACTTCCCTCAGCATAACCAGATATATACAGTCCAGAATGTCATACTTCCCTCAGCATAACCAGATCAATACAGTCCAGAATGTCCTACTTCCCTCAGCATACCCAAATCTATACAGTACAGAATGTCCTACTACCCTCAGCATACCCAGATCTATACAGTCCAGAATGTTCTACTTCCCTCAGCATAACCAGATCTAAACAGTCCAGAATGTTCTACTTCCCTCAGCATAACCAGATCTATACAGTTCAGAATGTTCTACTTCTAAATTATCCCTCAGCATAACCAGATCTATACAGTCCAGAATGTTCTACTTCTAAATTATGCCTCAGCATAACCAGATCTATACAGTCCAGAATGTTCTACTTCCCTCAGCATAACCAGATCTATACAGTCCAGAATGTTCTACTTCCCTCAGCATAACCAGATCTATACAGTCTAGAATGTCCTACTTCCCTCAGCATAACCAGATCTATACAGTCCAGAATGTTCTACTTCTACATTATCCCTCAGCATGACCAGATCTATACAGTCCAGAATGTTCTACTTCCCTCAGCATAACCAGATCTATACAGTCCAGAATGTTCTACTTCCCTCAGCATACCCAGATCTATACAGTCCAGAATGTTCTACTTCCCTCAGCATAACCAGATCTAAACAGTCCAGAATGTTCTACTTCCCTCAGCATAACCAGATCTATACAGTTCAGAATGTTCTACTTCTACATTATCCCTCAGCATAACCAGATCTATACAGTCCAGAATGTTCTACTTCTAAATTATGCCTCAGCATAACCAGATCTATACAGTCCAGAATGTTCTACTTCCCTCAGCATAACCAGATCTATACAGTCCAGAATGTTCTACTTCCCTCAGCATAACCAGATCTATACAGTCTAGAATGTCCTACTTCCCTCAGCATAACCAGATCTATACAGTCCAGAATGTTCTACTTCTACATTATCCCTCAGCATGACCAGATCTATACAGTCCAGAATGTTCTACTTCCCTCAGCATAACCAGATCTATACAGTCCAGAATGTTCTACTTCCCTCAGCATAACCAGATCTATACAGTCCAGAATGTTCTACTTCCCTCAGCATAACCAGATCTATACAGTCCAGAATGTCCTACTTCTACATTATCCCTCAGCATGACCAGATCTATACAGTCCAGAATGTTCTACTTCCCTCAGCATAACCAGATCTATACAGTTCAGAATGTTCTACTAACCTCAGCATAACCAGATCTATACAGTCCAGAATGTTCTACTTCCCTCAGCATAACCAGATCTATACAGTCCAGAATGTCCTACTTCCCTCAGCATAACCAGATCTATACAGTCCAGAATGTTCTACTTCCCTCAGCATAACCAGATCTATACAGTCCAGAATGTTCTACTTCCCTCAGCATAACCAGATCTATACAGTCCAGAATGTCCTACTTCCCTCAGCATAACCAGATCTATACAGTCCAGAATGTTCTACTTCCCTCAGCATAACCAGATCTATACAGTCCAGAATGTTCTACTTCCCTCAGCATAACCAGATCTATACAGTCCAGAATGTTCTACTTCCCTCAGCATAACCAGATCTATACAGTCCAGAATGTCCTACTTCCCTCAGCATAACCAGATCTATACAGTCCAGAATGTTCTACTTCCCTCAGCATAACCAGATCTATACAGTCCAGAATGTTCTACTTCCCTCAGCATAACCAGATCTATACAGTCCAGAATGTTCTACTTCCCTCAGCATAACCAGATCTATACAGTCCAGAATGTTCTACTTCCCTCAGCATTACCAGATCTATACAGTCCAGAATGTCCTACCACTACATTATCCCTCAGCATGACCAGATCTATACAGTCCAGAATGTTCTACTTCTACATTATCCCTCAGCATAACCAGATCCATACAGTTCAGAATGTTCTACTTCCCTCAGCATAACCAGATCTATACAGTCCAGAATGTCCTACTTCCCTCAGCATGACCAGATCTATACAGTTCAGAATGTTATACTTCTACATTATCCCTCAGCATAACCAGATCTATACAGTCCAGAATGTCCTACTTCCCTCAGCATTACCAGATCTATACAGTCCAGAATGTTCTACTTCCCTCAGCATAACCAGATCTATACAGTCCAGAATGTTCTATTTCCCTCAGCATAACCAGATCTATACAGTCCAGAATGTTATACTTCCCTCAGCATAACCAGATCTATACAGTCCAGAATGTTCTATTTCCCTCAGCATAACCAGATCTATACAGTCCAGAATGTCCTAATTCCCTCAGCACACGCAGAACTATACAGTCCAGAATGTTCTGCTTCCCTCAGCATAACCAGATCTATACAGTCCAGAATGTCTTACTTCCCTCAGCATGACCAGATCTATACAGTCCAGAATGTCCTACTTCTACATTATCCCTCAGCATGACCAGATCTATACAGTCCAGAATGTTCTACTTCTACATTATCCCTCAGCATGACCAGATCTATACAGTCCAGAATGTTCTACTTCTACATTATCCCTCAGCATAACCAGATCTACACAGTCCAGAAGGTCCTACTTCTACATTATCCCTCAGCATAACCAGATTATCTCTCAGCATAACCAGATCTATACAGTCCATAATGTTCTACATTATCCCTCAGCATAACCAGATCTATACAGTCCAGAATGTTCTACTTTCCTCAGCATAACCAGATCTATACAGTCCAGAATGTCCTACTTCTACATTATCCCTCAGCATGACCAGATCTATACAGTCCAGAATGTCCTACTTCCCTCAGCATAACCAGATCTATACAGTCCAGAATGTTCTACTTCCCTCAGCATAACCAGATATATACAGTCCAGAATGTCCTACTTCCCTCAGCATAACCAGATCAATACAGTCCAGAATGTCCTACTTCCCTCAGCATACCCAGATCTATACAGTCCAGAATGTCCTACTTCCCTCAGCATACCCAGATCTATACAGTCCAGAATGTTATACTTCCCTCGGCATAACCAGATCTATACAGTCCAGAATGTTCTACTTCCCTCAACATAACCAGATCTATACAGTCCAGAATGTTCTACTTCCCCCAGCATAAACAGATATATACAGTCCAGAATGTCCTACTTCCCTCAGCATAACCAGATCAATACAGTCCAGAATGTCCTACTTCTACATTATCCCTAATCATGACCAGATCTATACAGTCCAGAATGTCCTACTTCCCTCAGCATAACCAGATCTATACAGTCCAGAATGTTCTACTTCCCTCAGCATAACCAGATATATACAGTCCAGAATGTCATACTTCCCTCAGCATAACCAGATCAATACAGTCCAGAATGTCCTACTTCCCTCAGCATACCCAAATCTATACAGTACAGAATGTCCTACTACCCTCAGCATACCCAGATCTATACAGTCCAGAATGTTCTACTTCCCTCAGCATAACCAGATCTAAACAGTCCAGAATGTTCTACTTCCCTCAGCATAACCAGATCTATACAGTTCAGAATGTTCTACTTCTAAATTATCCCTCAGCATAACCAGATCTATACAGTCCAGAATGTTCTACTTCTAAATTATGCCTCAGCATAACCAGATCTATACAGTCCAGAATGTTCTACTTCCCTCAGCATAACCAGATCTATACAGTCCAGAATGTTCTACTTCCCTCAGCATAACCAGATCTATACAGTCTAGAATGTCCTACTTCCCTCAGCATAACCAGATCTATACAGTCCAGAATGTTCTACTTCTACATTATCCCTCAGCATGACCAGATCTATACAGTCCAGAATGTTCTACTTCCCTCAGCATAACCAGATCTATACAGTCCAGAATGTTCTACTTCCCTCAGCATACCCAGATCTATACAGTCCAGAATGTTCTACTTCCCTCAGCATAACCAGATCTAAACAGTCCAGAATGTTCTACTTCCCTCAGCATAACCAGATCTATACAGTTCAGAATGTTCTACTTCTACATTATCCCTCAGCATAACCAGATCTATACAGTCCAGAATGTTCTACTTCTAAATTATGCCTCAGCATAACCAGATCTATACAGTCCAGAATGTTCTACTTCCCTCAGCATAACCAGATCTATACAGTCCAGAATGTTCTACTTCCCTCAGCATAACCAGATCTATACAGTCTAGAATGTCCTACTTCCCTCAGCATAACCAGATCTATACAGTCCAGAATGTTCTACTTCTACATTATCCCTCAGCATGACCAGATCTATACAGTCCAGAATGTTCTACTTCCCTCAGCATAACCAGATCTATACAGTCCAGAATGTTCTACTTCCCTCAGCATAACCAGATCTATACAGTCCAGAATGTTCTACTTCCCTCAGCATAACCAGATCTATACAGTCCAGAATGTCCTACTTCTACATTATCCCTCAGCATGACCAGATCTATACAGTCCAGAATGTTCTACTTCCCTCAGCATAACCAGATCTATACAGTTCAGAATGTTCTACTAACCTCAGCATAACCAGATCTATACAGTCCAGAATGTTCTACTTCCCTCAGCATAACCAGATCTATACAGTCCAGAATGTTCTACTTCCCTCAGCATAACCAGATCTATACAGTCCAGAATGTTCTACTTCCCTCAGCATAACCAGATCTATACAGTCCAGAATGTCCTACTTCCCTCAGCATAACCAGATCTATACAGTCCAGAATGTTCTACTTCCCTCAGCATAACCAGATCTATACAGTCCAGAATGTTCTACTTCCCTCAGCATAACCAGATCTATACAGTCCAGAATGTTCTACTTCCCTCAGCATAACCAGATCTATACAGTCCAGAATGTTCTACTTCCCTCAGCATAACCAGATCTATACAGTTCAGAATGTTCTACTAACCTCAGCATGACCAGATCTATACAGTCCAGAATGTTCTACTTCCCTCAGCATTACCAGATCTATACAGTCCAGAATGTCCTACCACTACATTATCCCTCAGCATGACCAGATCTATACAGTCCAGAATGTTCTACTTCTACATTATCCCTCAGCATAACCAGATCCATACAGTTCAGAATGTTCTACTTCCCTCAGCATAACCAGATCTATACAGTCCAGAATGTCCTACTTCCCTCAGCATGACCAGATCTATACAGTTCAGAATGTTATACTTCTACATTATCCCTCAGCATAACCAGATCTATACAGTCCAGAATGTCCTACTTCCCTCAGCATTACCAGATCTATACAGTCCAGAATGTTCTACTTCCCTCAGCATAACCAGATCTATACAGTCCAGAATGTTCTATTTCCCTCAGCATAACCAGATCTATACAGTCCAGAATGTTATACTTCCCTCAGCATAACCAGATCTATACAGTCCAGAATGTTCTATTTCCCTCAGCATAACCAGATCTATACAGTCCAGAATGTCCTAATTCCCTCAGCACACGCAGAACTATACAGTCCAGAATGTTCTGCTTCCCTCAGCATAACCAGATCTATACAGTCCAGAATGTCTTACTTCCCTCAGCATGACCAGATCTATACAGTCCAGAATGTCCTACTTCTACATTATCCCTCAGCATGACCAGATCTATACAGTCCAGAATGTTCTACTTCTACATTATCCCTCAGCATGACCAGATCTATACAGTCCAGAATGTTCTACTTCTACATTATCCCTCAGCATAACCAGATCTACACAGTCCAGAAGGTCCTACTTCTACATTATCCCTCAGCATAACCAGATTATCTCTCAGCATAACCAGATCTATACAGTCCATAATGTTCTACATTATCCCTCAGCATAACCAGATCTATACAGTCCAGAATGTTCTACTTTCCTCAGCATAACCAGATCTATACAGTCCAGAATGTCCTACTTCTATATTATCCCTCAGCATGACCAGATCTATACAGTCCAGAATGTCCTACTTCCCTCAGCATAACCAGATCTATACAGTCCAGAATGTTCTACTTCCCTCAGCATAACCAGATATATACAGTCCAGAATGTCCTACTTCCCTCAGCATAACCAGATCAATACAGTCCAGAATGTCCTACTTCCCTCAGCATACCCAGATATATACAGTCCAGAATGTCCTACTTCCCTCAGCATACCCAGATCTATACAGTCCAGAATGTTATACTTCCCTCGGCATAACCAGATCTATACAGTCCAGAATGTTCTACTTCCCTCAACATAACCAGATCTATACAGTCCAGAATGTTCTACTTCCCCCAGCATAAACAGATATATACAGTCCAGAATGTCCTACTTCCCTCAGCATAACCAGATCAATACAGTCCAGAATGTCCTACTTCTACATTATCCCTAATCATGACCAGATCTATACAGTCCAGAATGTCCTACTTCCCTCAGCATAACCAGATCTATACAGTCCAGAATGTTCTGCTTCCCTCAGCATAACCAGATCTATACAGTCCAGAATGTCATACTTCCCTCAGCATAACCAGATCAATACAGTCCAGAATGTCCTACTTCCCTCAGCATACCCAAATCTATACAGTACAGAATGTCCTACTACCCTCAGCATACCCAGATCTATACAGTCCAGAATGTTCTACTTCCCTCAGCATAACCAGATCTAAACAGTCCAGAATGTTCTACTTCCCTCAGCATAACCAGATCTATACAGTTCAGAATGTTCTACTTCTAAATTATCCCTCAGCATAACCAGATCTATACAGTCCAGAATGTTCTACTTCTAAATTATGCCTCAGCATAACCAGATCTATACAGTCCAGAATGTTCTACTTCCCTCAGCATAACCAGATCTATACAGTCCAGAATGTTCTACTTCCCTCAGCATAACCAGATCTATACAGTCTAGAATGTCCTACTTCCCTCAGCATAACCAGATCTATACAGTCCAGAATGTTCTACTTCTACATTATCCCTCAGCATGACCAGATCTATACAGTCCAGAATGTTCTACTTCCCTCAGCATAACCAGATCTATACAGTCCAGAATGTTCTACTTCCCTCAGCATACCCAGATCTATACAGTCCAGAATGTTCTACTTCCCTCAGCATAACCAGATCTAAACAGTCCAGAATGTTCTACTTCCCTCAGCATAACCAGATCTATACAGTTCAGAATGTTCTACTTCTAAATTATCCCTCAGCATAACCAGATCTATACAGTCCAGAATGTTCTACTTCTAAATTATGCCTCAGCATAACCAGATCTATACAGTCCAGAATGTTCTACTTCCCTCAGCATAACCAGATCTATACAGTCCAGAATGTTCTACTTCCCTCAGCATAACCAGATCTATACAGTCTAGAATGTCCTACTTCCCTCAGCATAACCAGATCTATACAGTCCAGAATGTTCTACTTCTACATTATCCCTCAGCATGACCAGATCTATACAGTCCAGAATGTTCTACTTCCCTCAGCATAACCAGATCTATACAGTCCAGAATGTTCTACTTCCCTCAGCATAACCAGATCTATACAGTCCAGAATGTTCTACTTCCCTCAGCATAACCAGATCTATACAGTCCAGAATGTCCTACTTCTACATTATCCCTCAGCATGACCAGATCTATACAGTCCAGAATGTTCTACTTCCCTCAGCATAACCAGATCTATACAGTTCAGAATGTTCTACTAACCTCAGCATGACCAGATCTATACAGTCCAGAATGTTCTACTTCCCTCAGCATAACCAGATCTATACAGTCCAGAATGTTCTACTTCCCTCAGCATAACCAGATCTATACAGTCCAGAATGTTCTACTTCCCTCAGCATAACCAGATCTATACAGTCCAGAATGTCCTACTTCCCTCAGCATAACCAGATCTATACAGTCCAGAATGTTCTACTTCCCTCAGCATAACCAGATCTATACAGTCCAGAATGTTCTACTTCCCTCAGCATAACCAGATCTATACAGTCCAGAATGTCCTACTTCCCTCAGCATAACCAGATCTATACAGTCCAGAATGTTCTACTTCCCTCAGCATAACCAGATCTATACAGTCCAGAATGTTCTACTTCCCTCAGCATAACCAAATCTATACAGTCCAGAATGTTCTACTTCCCTCAGCATAACCAGATCTATACAGTCCAGAATGTCCTACTTCCCTCAGCATAACCAGATCTATACAGTCCAGAATGTTCTACTTCCCTCAGCATAACCAGATTTATACAGTCCAGAATGTTCTACTTCCCTCAGCATAACCAGATCTATACAGTCCAGAATGTCCTACTTCCCTCAGCATAACCAGATCTATACAGTCCAGAATGTTCTACTTCCCTCAGCATAACCAGATCTATACAGTCCAGAATGTTCTACTTCCCTCAGCATAACCAGATCTATACAGTCCAGAATGTTCTACTTCCCTCAGCATAACCAGATCTATACAGTTCAGAATGTTCTACTAACCTCAGCATAACCAGATCTATACAGTCCAGAATGTCCTACTTCTACATTATCCCTCAGCATAACCAGATCTAAACAGTCCAGAATGTTCTACTTCCCTCAGCATAACCAGATCTATACAGTTCAGAATGTTCTACTTCTAAATTATCCCTCAGCATAACCAGATCTATACAGTCCAGAATGTTCTACTTCTAAATTATGCCTCAGCATAACCAGATCTATACAGTCCAGAATGTTCTACTTCCCTCAGCATAACCAGATCTATACAGTCCAGAATGTTCTACTTCCCTCAGCATAACCAGATCTATACAGTCTAGAATGTCCTACTTCCCTCAGCATAACCAGATCTATACAGTCCAGAATGTTCTACTTCTACATTATCCCTCAGCATGACCAGATCTATACAGTCCAGAATGTTCTACTTCCCTCAGCATAACCAGATCTATACAGTCCAGAATGTTCTACTTCCCTCAGCATACCCAGATCTATACAGTCCAGAATGTTCTACTTCCCTCAGCATAACCAGATCTAAACAGTCCAGAATGTTCTACTTCCCTCAGCATAACCAGATCTATACAGTTCAGAATGTTCTACTTCTAAATTATCCCTCAGCATAACCAGATCTATACAGTCCAGAATGTTCTACTTCTAAATTATGCCTCAGCATAACCAGATCTATACAGTCCAGAATGTTCTACTTCCCTCAGCATAACCAGATCTATACAGTCCAGAATGTTCTACTTCCCTCAGCATAACCAGATCTATACAGTCTAGAATGTCCTACTTCCCTCAGCATAACCAGATCTATACAGTCCAGAATGTTCTACTTCTACATTATCCCTCAGCATGACCAGATCTATACAGTCCAGAATGTTCTACTTCCCTCAGCATAACCAGATCTATACAGTCCAGAATGTTCTACTTCCCTCAGCATAACCAGATCTATACAGTCCAGAATGTTCTACTTCCCTCAGCATAACCAGATCTATACAGTCCAGAATGTCCTACTTCTACATTATCCCTCAGCATGACCAGATCTATACAGTCCAGAATGTTCTACTTCCCTCAGCATAACCAGATCTATACAGTTCAGAATGTTCTACTAACCTCAGCATGACCAGATCTATACAGTCCAGAATGTTCTACTTCCCTCAGCATAACCAGATCTATACAGTCCAGAATGTTCTACTTCCCTCAGCATAACCAGATCTATACAGTCCAGAATGTTCTACTTCCCTCAGCATAACCAGATCTATACAGTCCAGAATGTCCTACTTCCCTCAGCATAACCAGATCTATACAGTCCAGAATGTTCTACTTCCCTCAGCATAACCAGATCTATACAGTCCAGAATGTCCTACTTCCCTCAGCATAACCAGATCTATACAGTCCAGAATGTTCTACTTCCCTCAGCATAACCAGATCTATACAGTCCAGAATGTTCTACTTCCCTCAGCATAACCAAATCTATACAGTCCAGAATGTTCTACTTCCCTCAGCATAACCAGATCTATACAGTCCAGAATGTCCTACTTCCCTCAGCATAACCAGATCTATACAGTCCAGAATGTTCTACTTCCCTCAGCATAACCAGATCTATACAGTCCAGAATGTTCTACTTCCCTCAGCATAACCAGATCTATACAGTCCAGAATGTCCTACTTCCCTCAGCATAACCAGATCTATACAGTCCAGAATGTTCTACTTCCCTCAGCATAACCAGATCTATACAGTCCAGAATGTTCTACTTCCCTCAGCATAACCAGATCTATACAGTCCAGAATGTTCTACTTCCCTCAGCATAACCAGATCTATACAGTTCAGAATGTTCTACTAACCTCAGCATAACCAGATCTATACAGTCCAGAATGTCCTACTTCTACATTATCCCTCAGCATAACCAGATCTATACAGTCCAGAATGTCTACTTCTAAATTATCCCTCAGCATAACCAGATCTATACAGTCCAGAATGTCCTACTTCTACATTATCCCTCAGCATGACCAGATCTATACAGTCCAGAATGTCTACTTCTACATTATCCCTCAGCATAACCAGATCTATACAGTCCAGAATGTCCTACTTCCCTCAGCATAACCAGATCTATACAGTCCAGAATGTTCTACTTCCCTCAGCATAACCAGATCTATACAGTCCAGAATGCCCTACTTCCCTCAGCATAACCAGATCTATACAGTCCAGAATGTTCTACTTCCCTCAGCATAACCAGATCTATACAGTCCAGAATGTTCTACTTCCCTCAGCATAACCAGATCTATACAGTCCAGAATGTTCTACTTCCCTCAGCATAACCAGATCTATACAGTCCAGAATGTTCTACTTCCCTCAGCATAACCAGATCTATACAGTCCAGAATGTTCTACTTCCCTCAGCATAACCAGATCTATACAGTCCAGAATGTTCTACTTCCCTCAGCATAACCAGATCTATACAGTCCAGAATGTCCTACATCCCTCAGCATAACCAGATCTATACAGTCCAGAATGTTCTACTTCCCTCAGCATAACCAGATCAATACAGTCCAGAATGTTCTACTTCCCTCAGCATAACCAGATCTATACAGTCCAGAATGTCCTACTTCTACATTATCCCTCAGTATAACCAGATCTATACAGTCCAGAATGTCCTACATCCCTCAGCATAACCATGTCTCCATTTCGATAATTTCCATTGCGATGCAGAGCAGAGCAGAGCCAGACAGTAATAATAAAGCTCATTATAAGGGTATATTATAAAATCTCCTTTGCAATTACAAAAGCATTTTGGGTAATTAGCAGCTTGACCTCAGTCGATTCTTTATCTGCACCGGAGATTGACTACCTCTGTCTCCCTCTCCGCGTGAAACACAGTCAGGATTCACCTGTCAGCGTCAGACCAACCCTCCACAGATATGGATGAATTCCAGAACATTATAATCTCAACAGGAAGGGAAACAGTGATGTTCTGACAGATATCTGCAAGGCAAATACACATTCACTTTTAACCCCTTTTCCCAGTGCTTAATTTCCTGCCAGAACAGGATCCAGCACCTCTCAATTTTGGACTGTTTCGTTACGGAACATATTTGCCCGGATCTGATACATTTCCTAGCATGAACAAAAAAAAAGGTTTAACAGTTTGCAATGTAAAAATTCAAATAAATGTGATCAGTGTTAATTCGAGTTGCATCCTCTGTAATTATCCTGCAACCTATAGAAACGTAACGTGAAAACGTGCCTGATATTCTAAGCATTGATTCGCATTGGGGCGGCTCCGGGTTAACGGGTTACGCAACAATGTAGCCTAGAGACCGATGCGTGGCCGTTGCCGTGGTGAGAGCGAGAAGCGCGCCTGAATCTCTCATTGTAACTAGAGTGAGATTCACTGAACCCGGAGATCTTCAATGAGGAAGATAGTGAGGTCCATAAGGGTTACTTCACTAGAATTCAATGTGACAGATAGTGAGGTCCATAAGGGTTACTACACTAGAATTCAATGTGCCAGATAGTGAGGTCCATAAGGGTTACTACACTAGAATTCAATGTGCCAGATAGTGAGGTCCATAAGGGTTACTACTCCTTCTTGGTAGGAGAGTAGTGGAAGGGACAGACCGTCTCCTCTCCTTGACTTCTTGGTAGGAGAGAGAGAAGTGGAAGGGACAGACCGTCTCCTCTCCTTGACTTCTTGGTAGGAGAGAAGTGGAAGGGACAGACCGTCTCCTCTCCTTGACTTCTTGGTAGGAGAGAAGTGGAAGGGACAGACCGTCTCCTCTCCTTGACTTCTTGGTAGGAGAGAAGTGGAAGGGACAGACCGTCTCCTCTCCTTGACTTCTTGGTAGGAGAGAAGTGGAAGGGACAGACTGTCTCCTCTCCTTGACTTCTTGGTAGGAGAGAAGTGGAAGGGACAGACCGTCTCCTCTCCTTGACTTCTTGGTAGGAGAGAAGTGGAAGGGACAGACCGTCTCCTCTCCTTGACTTCTTGGTAGGAGAGAAGTGGAAGGGACAGACCGTCTCCTCTCCTTGACTTCTTGGTAGGAGAGAAGTGGAAGGGACAGACCGTCTCCTCTCCTTGACTTCTTGGTAGGAGCGAAGTGGAAGGGACAGACCGTCTCCTCTCCTTGACTTCTTGGTAGGAGAGAGAGAAGTGGAAGGGACAGACCGTCTCCTCTCCTTGACTTCTTGGTAGGAGAGAGAGGTGGAAGGGACAGACCGTCTCCTCTCCTTGACTTTGTTGTGTTTCTAGAACTGTAACGTTCCTCTGTGGTGGAAGAAGGTGAGGACCAAAGAGCAGCGTGGAAAGTCTTCATGTTTGTTAATAAAGTAATGAACACTGAACAAAACAATAAACGTGAAGTCATCAAACCAAAACAGTCCCGTGTGGCACAGACACTAACATGGAAAATAAACACCCACAACTCAAAAGTGAAACCAGGCTACCTAAGTATGGTTCTCAATCAGGGACAACCAGGCTACCTAAGAATGATTCTCCATCAGGGACAACCAGGCTCCCTAAGGATGATTCTCTATCAGGGACAACCAGGCTCCCTAAGTATGATTCTCAATCAGGGACAACGATTGACAGCTGCCTCTGATTGAGAACCATACCAGGCCAAACACAGCAATCCCAAATCAATAGCAAAAAAGGAACATAGACAACCCACCCAACTCACGCCCTGACCATACTAAAACAAAGACATAATAAAATAAGTAACCCTCACTTCTGTAGTCCTGTAATGTGTCTGTAAGGACACCTACTAGATCCACAGCCCTTCCTGTAATGTGTTATGTAAGGGCACCTACTAGAACCACAGACCTTCCTGTAATGTGTCTGTAAGGGCACCTACTAGGTCCACAGCCCTTCCTGTAATGTGTTATGTAAGGGCACCTACTAGATCCACAGCCCTTACTGTAATGTGTCTGTAAGGGCACCTACTAGATCCACAGCCCTTCCTGTAATGTGTCTGTAAGGACACCTACTAGATCCACAGCCATTGCTAGGTCAAGAGAGCTTGATTGGAGCATGTCAGAAAGACATTTGGCATCACCAAGCACTTTACAAAAGGTAGCCCTGTGAAATGTAAATCTATCTGAGAACGAAGGCCCCTTGCCTCCACTGATCTATCACCACTATTTTCAAGTGTGATATCCTGTAGTAGCGCTCTCAGAACTGCTGGATGCCTGTCCCTCAGATCACGGCATGCCATGTATCTGCAGGCTCACCTTCCATCCGTAAATCTCCGTAGTTCCCCGGGCTGCTGCTGCGGATTCAGCTCTTTCTGAACCGACGACGAGCCACTTGAGATGAACGTACGAGCCAGATACTAAGGCATAACTTTTGTTTCTCTCCTGCAGAATCTTTAACTGCCTGAGGCACTGATTTTACAGCATTGACAAGAACCGCATTCAAACCATGTGCATTACAGTGCACATAAAATACATAAAATGCAAACCTTTCCACTGTTTTTAATCTGTGCAGACACACCAGAATGCTTTCCGCTCACGATGGATGCACCGGCATAGCCTTCCCACACCAAATTATTTCTGTAGTTGCCTCCCCTCCTCTCCCTCCCCTCCCTCCTCCCCCTCTCTCCCTCCTCTCCCTCAGTCTCACTTCTCTCTTTATGTCCCTAACCCCCCCTCCCTCCCTCCCTCCCTCCTCTTCTTCAGTCTCACTTCTCTCTTCATGTCCCTAACCCCCCCTCCCTCCCTCAGTCTCACTTCTCTCTTTATGTCCCTAACCCCCCCTCCCTCCCTCCTCTCCCTCAGTCCAACTTCTCTCTTTATGTCCCTAACCCCCCCTCCCTCCCTCCCTCCCTCCTCTCCCTCAGTCCAACTTCTCTCTTTATGTCCCTAACCCCCCTCCCTCCCTCCCTCCTCTCCCTCAGTCTCACTTCTCTCTTCATGTCCCTAACCCCCCCCCCCCCTCCCTCCCTCAGTCCAACTTCTCTCTTTATGTCCCTAACCCCCCCTCCCTCCCTCCTCACCCTCAGTCTCACTTCTCTCTTTATGTCCATAACCCCCCTCCCTCCCTCAGTCTCACTACTCTCTTTATGTCTCTAACCCTCACTCCTCTCCCTCCCTCCTCTCCCTCAGTCTCATTTCTCTCTTTATAACCTCTCTACTGTATGTAGCCTCTCTACTGTATATAGTCTCTCTACTGTATATAGTCTCTCTACTGTATGTAGCCTCTCTACTGTATATAGCCTCTCTACTGTATATGACATCTCTACTGTATATAGCCTCTCTACTGTATATAGTCTCTCTACTGTATATAGCCTCTACTGTGTATAGTCTCTCTACTGTATATAGCCTCTCTACTGTATATAGTCTCTCTACTGTATATAACATCTCTACTGTATATAGTCTCTCTACTGTATAGAGCCTCTCTACTGTATATAGCCTCTCTACTGTATATAGCCTCTACTGTATATAGCCTCTCTACTTATAGCCTCTACTGTATATAACCTCTCTACTGTATATAGCCTCTCTACTGTATATAGCCTCTCTACTGTATATAGCCTCTACTGTATATAGCCTCTCTACTGTATATAGCCTCTCTACTGTATATAGCCTCTACTGTATATAACCTATCTACTGTATATAGCCTCTCTACTGTATATAGCCTCTCTACTGTATATAGCCTCTCTACTGTATATAGCCTCTACTGTATATAGCCTCTCTACTGTATATAGCCTGTACTGTATATAACCTCTCTACTGTATATAGCCTCTCTACTGTATATAGCCTCTCTACTGTATATAACATCTCTACTGTATATAGCCTCTCTACTGTATATAACATCTCTACTGTATATAGCCTCTACTGTATATGGTCTCTCTACTGTATATAGATTCTCTACTGTATATAGTCTCTCTACTGTATATAGCCTCTCTACTGTATATAGCCTCTACTGTATATAGCCTCTCTACTGTATATAGCCTCTCTACTGTATATAGCCTCTCTACTGTATATAACATATCTACTGTATATAGCCTCTCTACTGTATATAGCCTCTCTACTGTATATAGTCTCTCTACTGTATATAGCCTCTCTACTGTATATAGCCTCTACTGTATATAGCCTCTCTGCTGTATATTGCCTCTCTACTGTATATAGCCTCTCTACTGTATATAGCCTCTCTACTGTATATAGCCTCTCTACTGTATATAGCCTCTCTACTGTATATAGCCTCTACTGTATATAGCCTCTACTGTATATAGTCTCTCTACTGTATATAGCCTCTACTCTATATAGTCTCTCTACTGTATATAGCCTCTCTACTGTATATAGCCTCTACTCTATATAGTCTCTCTACTGTATATAGCCTCTCTACTGTATATAGCCTCTCTACTGTATATAGTCTCTCTACTGTATATAGCCTCTCTACTGTATATAGCCTCTCTACTGTATATAGCCTCTCTACTGTATATAGCCTCTCTACTGTATATAGTCTCTCTACTGTATATAGCCTCTACTGTATAGAGCCTCTCTACTGTATATAGCCTCTCTACTGTATATAGCCTCTACTGTATATAGTCTCTCTACTGTATATAGCCTCTACTCTATATAGTCTCTCTACTGTATATAGCCTCTACTGTATATAGCCTCTACTGTATATAGCCTCTCTACTGTATAGAGCCTCTCTACTGTTACTTTCCATTTCTTTACTTACCTATTGTTCACCTGATACCTTTTCTGCACTGTTGGTTAGAGCCTGTAAGTCAGCGTTTCACTGTAAGGCAGCACCGGTGGTGGCCAATCAGATGTCAGGTGTGTCCAGTGGACACCCCTCTGGCTCCGCCCCTGGCCCAATCACCAGGAATAGCCAACGGTCGTGAACAAACAGCAGCCCCAAACAGGCCTTTCACAATATTTTCAAATACAACCGCGGGAAAACACGGGTTGGAAAGCAAATGGCCGCTGATGAAAAGTGAAGACGAATCTGTCTCTAGGCTACCAAAATATTCGATACAACTTCCAAATAGGCCTATTGTTGAGCGAACAGCATTGTTTTACACAGTAAAATGAGACAGATTAGGCACAAGCGCATCGGACTAAAGATAGGACTCAAGGCCAAGGCTCCACACAACTAGGCCAAGGCTCCACACAACAAGGCCAAGGCTCCACACAACTAGGAAAAGGCTCCACACAACAAGGCAAAGGCTCCACACAACAAGGCCAAGGCTCCACACAACTAGGCCAAGGCTCCACACAACTAGGCCAAGGCTCCACACAACAAGGCCAAGGCTCCACACAACAAGGCCAAGGCTCCACACAACAAGGCCAAGGCTCCACACAGCTAGGCCAAGGCTCCACACAACAAGGCCAAGGCTCCACACAACAAGGCCAAGGCTCCACACAACAAGGCCAAGGCTCCACACAACTAGGCCAAGGCTCCACACAACTAGGCCAAGGCTCCACACAACAAGGCCAAGGCTCCACACAACAAGGCCAAGGCTCCACACAACTAGGCCAAGGCTCCACACAACAAGGCCAAGGCTCCACACAACTAGGCCAAGGCTCCACACAACAAGGCCAAGGCTCCACACATCTACGCCAAGGCTCCACACAACTAGGCCAAGGCTCCACACAACTAGGCCAAGGCTCCACACAACAAGACCAAGGCTCCACACAACAAGGCCAAGGCTCCACACAACAAGGCCAAGGCTCCACACAACAAGGCCAAGGCTCCACACAACTAGGCAAAGGCTCCACACAACAAGGCCAAGGCTCCACACAACAAGGCCAAGGCTCCACACAACAAGGCCAAGGCTCCACACAACAAGGCCAACGCTCCACACAACTAAGCCAAGGCTCCACACAACAAGGCCAAGGCTCCACACAACAAGGCCAAGGCTCCACACAACTAGGCCAAGGCTCCACACAACAAGGCCAAGGCTCCACACAACAAGGCCAAGGCTCCACACAACAAGGCCAAGGCTCCACACAACTAGGCCAAGGCTCCACACAACAAGGCCAAGGCTCCAAACAACAAGGCCAAGGCTCCACACAACAAGGCTACTGATGGATTCAAGACAAGGTCATTTTTTCTCTGTTTGTCCTGTGTCAAAGTAGCCTTTGATTTCACTAATTTATGAGGTATTTAAAAAAATATCCAGTCATGTAAAATTATATAGAATTGCATGAAATGCGTTTATAGAAAGGACACATTCTTCCTGGACGCTGGACGCTGGGCCCTGGACGCTGGGCCCTGGACGCTGGACGCTGGGCCCTGGACGCTGGGCCCTGGACGCTGGACGCTGGGCCCTGGACTTTGGGCCCTGGACACTGGGCCCTGGATGCTGGACGCTGGGCCATGGACGCTGGGCCCTGGGCTACAACATTAAATCCCCCTGTGTGTAAATCCAACTTCTGCATGATCCTCTACTCCACTGCACTATGGGGCTACGTAACAACCATGATAAGCCATGCTTTATTATAAAGGGGATTGATTTCCTCATGCGTTCCAGTACCTCAGAGCCCCCTCAGAGCCCCCCCAAGTAAAAGCACTGTCTTCTCCCTCTGTGTGGAATAGTGTCATGATTCAGCTGTCAATGTCAGACCACGAGCCAGAGATATTATATGGAATGAAGCCAGATCGACTCTTAGCGAGGGGGAAAGTCACGGTGAATGCCGATACAGAGATTGAATATGGAATGAAGCCAGATCGACTCTTAGCGAGGGAGAAACAGTCACGAGGAATGCCGAGACAAAGATTTAATAAAAGGAGGCTCTGAGAGATGAGTTCTCTGGGAGGAGATAGACTGGGTTAAAGGAGACTGTGAGAGGTTAGACTGGTTTAAAGGAGACTGTGAGAGGTTAGACTGGGTTAAAGGAGACTGTGAGAGGTTAGACTAGGTTTAAAGGAGACTGTGAGAGGTTAGACTGGGTTAAAGGAGACTGTGAGAGGTTAGACTAGGTTTAAAGGAGACTGTGAGAGGTTAGACTGGGTTAAAGGAGACTGTGAGAGGTTAGATTGGGTTAAAGGAGACTGTGAGAGGTTAGACTAGGTTTAAAGGATACTGTGAGAGGTTAGACTGGGTTAAAGGAGACTGTGAGAGGTTAGATTGGGTTAAAGGAGACTGTGAGAGGTTAGACTGGGTTAAAGGAGACTGTGAGAGGTTTAGACTGGGTTAAAGGAGACTGTGAGAGGTTAGACTGGGTTAAAGGAGACTGTGAGAGGTTAGACTGGGTTAAAGGAGACTGTGAGAGGTTAGACTGGGTTAAAGGAGACTGTGAGAGGTTAGACTGGGTTAAAGGAGACTGTGAGAGGTTAGACTGGGTTAAAGGAGACTGTGAGAGGTTAGACTGGGTTAAAGGAGACTGTGAGAGGTTAGACTGGTTTAAATAACTTCTTCTTTAACATTCCAACCGGGGATCAGACTCTTCGGACTGATGCCCTGACCTCTGACCTCTGTGTGATACGAGCTGTTAAATGGTCACTGTGATCTGTACGGCTGATGTGACACTGGGGAGAAAAAAAAACACAATTACCATGTGAAATGGCCCTTTCTCAGAAGTTAGGAGGAGAGCTGACAGAGCGGCAGCAGCAGCAGCAGTAGTATCTATGAACTGGTATGAAAAAGAGACCTCTCCTCTACTGCTTCCTTTTAACCATGTGTCCCAGCTATATACAGTACCCTATTGACTGGTTATGTTAATGCGACAGGGAAAGTCCCAGTCCATACCCGCTGGAAAGAAAACATTCACAGACCTGCAGGGACCTTCTCACCTGTATGTTTTTCACAGCTCTATTTCCCCAAAACAAGGTTCTGCACACAGCAGGATAAAGAGACATTTTCATCAGTCTGACACATTAGTCTCCCTTTTCGGTCAGTCAGTTGTGTTTGACAGTCTCACATCCAGTCTGCACCCCAGAGAGAGAGAGAGAGAGAGCGAGAGAGAGAGAGAGAAAGACAGAGACAGAGAGAGACAGCGAGAGAGAGAGAGAGAGAGAGGAGGGAGGGAGAGAGAGAGAGAGAGAGAGAGAGAGAGAGAGAGAGAGAGAGAGCGAGAGGAGGGAGGGAGCCAGGTAAAGGAGTAGATCTCTCTCTCTCTCTCTAAACCCCTGGCACCGTCTCAGAAGGTAACCACCCACAGTCTTCCTACACTGCCATCCCAAAACCAGTCAACATCAATGACAACTTGGACAATGTTATCACACCTCTCCACCCTTCCTCATGCACATGCCCGTATAGAGATTCTGAATGTGGCTTTTCTCTCACCGGGAATCTTCAAAGATAACCTTTTCTTTTCACACAGGGACAGCAATTAGTCCGTCAACATTGGTTAGGAGTTACCTGGCAACAAAGAGGTCAGCTGTCTGACGACAGAGGGAGGGTTTGGACAAGACAAGAGCTAAGACAAGGGGGTTGAGGCAGAGAGGAGTTGAGCGACAGGCCTATCCAGAGTATCTGTCTGGTCTGAATCTCGATCCCTCTTCTCACCTCCCGTTCTGACGTGGAATCACGTCTTTGAGTAACATCACATCTCCACTCGTAACGCCGTCTTCTCATGAAATACTTTCCCAGCGGGACTCAGGACTCCGACTGGAATATTTGACAATGGAACAACGCACAATGACAGCGGCTCTGAGTCGGACAGAAACATGAAGACTGCACAGTTCAATGACAGCGGCTCTGAGTCGGACAGAAACATGAAGACTGCAGAGTTCAATGACAGCGGCTCTGAGTCGGACAGAAACATGAAGACTGCACGGTTCAATGACAGCGGCTCTGAGTCGGACAGAAACATGAAGACTGCACAGTTCAATGACAGGACAGAAACATGAAGACTGTAGAGTTCAATGACAGCGGCTCTGAGTCGGACAGAAACATGAAGACTGCACGGTTCAATGACAGCGGCTCTGAGTCGGACAGAAACATGAAGACTGCACAGTTCAATGACAGGACAGAAACATGAAGACTGTAGAGTTCAATGACAGCGGCTCTGAGTCGGACAGAAACATGAAGACTGCACAGTTCAATGACAGCGGCTCTGAGTCGGACAGAAACATGAAGACTGCACAGTTCAATGACAGCGGCTCTGAGTCAGACAGAAACATGAAGACTGCACAGTTCAATGACAGGACAGAAACATGAAGACTGTAGAGTTCAATGACAGCGGCTCTGAGTCGGACAGAAACATGAAGACTGCACGGTTCAATGACAGCGGCTCTGAGTCGGACAGAAACATGAAGACTGCACAGTTCAATGACAGGACAGAAACATGAAGACTGTAGAGTTCAATGACAGCGGCTCTGAGTCGGACAGAAACATGAAGACTGCACGGTTCAATGACAGCGGCTCTGAGTCGGACAGAAACATGAAGACTGCACAGTTCAATGACAGGACAGAAACATGAAGACTGTAGAGTTCAATGACAGCGGCTCTGAGTCGGACAGAAACATGAAGACTGCACAGTTCAATGACAGCGGCTCTGAGTCGGACAGAAACATGAAGACTGCACAGTTCAATGACAGCGGCTCTGAGTCAGACAGAAACATGAAGACTGCACAGTTCAATGACAGGACAGAAACATGAAGACTGTAGAGTTCAATGACAGCGGCTCTGAGTCGGACAGAAACATGAAGACTGCACGGTTCAATGACAGCGGCTCTGAGTCGGACAGAAACATGAAGACTGCACAGTTCAATGACAGGACAGAAACATGAAGACTGTAGAGTTCAATGACAGCGGCTCTGAGTCGGACAGAAACATGAAGACTGCACAGTTCAATGACAGCGGCTCTGAGTCGGACAGAAACATGAAGACTGCACAGTTCAATGACAGCGGCTCTGAGTCAGACAGAAACATGAAGACTGCACAGTTCAATGACAGGACAGAAACATGAAGACTGTAGAGTTCAATGACAGCGGCTCTGAGTCGGACAGAAACATGAAGACTGCACAGTTCAATGACAGCGGCTCTGAGTCGGACAGAAACATGAAGACTGTAGAGTTCAATGACAGGACAGAAACATGAAGACTGTAGAGTTCAATGACAGCGGCTCTGAGTCGGACAGAAACATGAAGACTGCACAGTTCAATGACAGCGGCTCTGAGTCAGACAGAAACATGAAGACTGCACAGTTCAATGACAGCGGCTCTGAGTCGGACAGAAACATGTAGACTGCACAGTTCAATGACAGCGGCTCTGAGTCGGACAGAAACATGAAGACTGCACAGTTCCACAATTCTCTTCTCAGAGAGCATGATGTACATTACATCTAGGTTGTGTTATCCGTATGTTATTTATTTAGCATAATTGTGCTATGAGAAAAGGTAGAATTGTTTTAGGTAAATTTAACAATATAATTGTTTCTAAATAAGTTAATGAAAATGTTTTATTCTTTCTTATTTCAAATTAGAATACATATATCACAGAATAAAGTTTTCAAACTTTGTCTATTTGAGTCAGAAGTCTGTAGTATTCTCGGACAGTATCTGTAGTATTCTCGGACAGTATCTGTAGTATTCTCAGACAGTATCTGTAGTATTCTCAAACAGCATCTGTGGTATTCTCAGACAGTATCTGTAGTATTCTCAGATAGTATCTGAAGTATTCTCAGACAGTATCTGTAGTATTCTCAGACAGTATTTGTAGTATTCTCAGACAGTATCTGTAGTACTCTCAGACAGTATCTGTAGTATTCTCAGACAGTATTTGTAGTATTCTCAGACAGTATCTGTAGTACTCTGACAGTATCTGTAGTATTCTCAGAAAGTATTTGTAGTATTCTCAGACAGTATCTGTAGTATTCTCAGCACTGATTGACAATACATTTCACATGCTGTTGTGCAAATGGAATAGACAGCAGGTGGAAATTATAGTCAATTAGCAAGAGGTGGTGACCTCAGACCACTTCTCAGTTCCTATGCTTCCTGGCTGATGTTTTGGTCACTTTTGAATGCTGGCGGTGCTTTCACTCTAGTGGTAGCATGAGACGGAGTCTACAACCCACACAAGTGGCTCAGGTAGTGCAGCTCATCCAGGATGGCACATCAATGCGAGCTGTGGCAAGAAGGTTTGCTGTGTCTGTCAGCGTAGTGTCCAGAGCATGGAGGCGCTACCAGGAGACAGGCCAGTACATCAGGAGACGTGGAGGAGGCCGTAGGAGGGAAACAACCCAGCAGCAGGACCGCTACCTCCGCCTTTGTGCAAGGTGGAGCAGGAGGAGCACTGCCAGAGCCCTGCAAAATGACCTCCAGCAGGCCACAAATGTGCATGTGTCTGCTCAAACGGTCAGAAACAGACTCCATGAGGGTGGTATGAGGGCCCGACGTCCACAGGTGGGGGTTGTGCTTACAGCCCAACACCGTGCAGGACATTTGGTATTTGCCAGAGAACACAAAGATTGGCAAATTCGCCACTGGCGCCCTGTGCTCTTCACAGATGAAAGCAGGTTCACACTGAGCACATGACAGACTTGACAGAGTCTGGAGACGCCGTGGAGATCGTTCTGCTGCCTGCAACATCCTCCAGCATGACCGGTTTGGCGGTGGGTCAGTCATGGTGTGGGGTGGCATTTCTTTGGGGGGCCGCACAGCCCTCCATGTGCTCGCCAGAGGTAGCCTGACTGCCATTAGGTACCGAGATGAGATCCTCAGCCCCCTTGTGAGACCATATGCTGGTGCGGTTGGCCCTGGGTTCCTCCTAATGCAAGACAATGCTAGACCTCATGTGGCTGGAGTGTGTCAGCAGTTCCTGCAAGAGGAAGGCATTGATGCTATGGACTGGCCCGCCCGTTCCCCAGACCTGGATCCAATTGAGCACATCTGGGACATCATGTCTCGCTCCATCCACCAACTCCACGTTGCACCACAGACTGTCCAGGAGTTGGCGGAGGTCTGGGAGAAGATCCCTCAGGAGACCACCCGCCACCTCATCAGGAGCATGCCCAGGCGTTGTAGGGAGGTCATACAGGCACGTGGAGGCCACACACACTACTGAGCCTCATTTTGACTTGTTTTAAGGACATTACATCAAAGTTGGATCAGCCTGTAGTGTGGTTTTCCACTTTAATTTTGAGTGTGACTCCAAATCCAGACCTCCATGGGTTGATAAATTTGATTTCCATTGATCATTTTTGTGTGATTTTGTTGTCAGCACATTCAACTATGTAAAGAAAAAAGTATTTAATAAGAATATTCATTCATTCAGATCTAGGATGTGTTATTTTAGTGTTCCCTTTATTTTTTTGAGCAGTGTACAAACACACACACACACACACACACACACACACACACACACACACACACACACACACACACACACTCACACGCTGTCAGACATATATATCAATCTATCAATCTGAATATTATGTTCAGTATTGAAATAGTTTTCCTACAACTGGGGAACATCTTGTGAGAAGAACTGAGAAGAACGACAGTCTGCTGTCTTCTCACTTCAAAACATGAAGAGGCCTTCTACATTTACCTCCCAGCCCTGAAGCAACGGAACGTCACGGCTGACACTGTGTGGGATGATACTTCACAGGTCAGTAATGACTTCAGAACGAGTATGAGGGAAAGACATGGCGGGAGGGAGGAAGGGAGGGAGGGAGAGAGAGAGAGAGAGGGAGGAGAGAGAGAGAGAGAGAGAGAGAGAGAGAGAGGAGGGAGGGAGGGAGGGAGGGAGGGAGGGAGGGAGGGAGG